>NC_058130.1:443688593-443717653 GCF_016433145.1 Gracilinanus agilis | reverse complement strand
TATATATATATATATATGTACATATATATATAAACACCTTCCAACATGCTCACATACACACACAAACACACACACAAAAATGCATGCACAGACACCCGAGGAGCAGATAAAAACATATGGATAGCTTAATCTCATCATTAAGGACTACTATCCACTTTTTTTTCTTGGATCAACCCTAATCTTATATAATTTCCTAGTCTGCAGCACTCTATATCACTTTTAAATGATCCTGATGTCTGCTCAGGAAAGTAAAACTACAATAATATAATGGCTTTACCACCCTGTATTTTTCTCTATACCCTCTATTTCTTTAATATGTAATTCCCCAGAATCTTGATTTCCCTTACCCATGATTTCATCTCTCGGGTAAGACTAAGAAATATACGCATAAATATATCCAAATTAGCATATCCTCCTTTGAGCTTTATAGGGGTTAATTAATATTTACTACTAATGATGAAACTCATGAGCTAATACACATAAGGATATAAACATATATGGATATAATATATGAATATAAGGAGGTAAATACATATAAGCACACATCTACAAATACACATATTTGTATATAAATAATATACATATGTGCATATATTTCTGTGACTTTTTGCCCATTTTCATTTTAATGACAATTTTTTGTATCTAACATCCCACTGAACAATGAATTTAAAATTATGGATTGTTATATCACCATATCCTCTGTATGACACACTAAACTATACATTTCTTATCTTCATTTAAGAAAATAGGCTTGCTTTGTATATATCTATTTGTATACACACATACCATCCTAAAATCAAACCCCTAGAACCAAATAAAAATTTAAATAAAGAGACAAAAAGAATAGCATTTAGGCCATATGAACCAAAACAGCAATGAAATCTGATGGTAAATATCATATTATACATGCAGTGAATATACTTATTCTGAAAAGATAGGGGTCTATTACTCTAAAAGCTTCCACCACATTTAGCACCTATAACTTAAATTAAAAATAAAAATGAAATAATTTTTTTACTCTGATTGGAATCCAAGTTTGTTCCCATTAACTCTTTCATTTGTTTTTAAAACTAAAGCTCCCTTTTACAGCTGTCTTCCCATGATATGATATAATATCACCCATATCATAATAGGATAGAATAAAAACACCTTGAAGGATGAGTTTGCTTTTACATTTATGTCCTCTATGCCTAGTTCACAGTGCCTATTAGGCAACAGACAAATGTTTCTACACTGGGTGTTATAATCCAAAAATTAATCATCTGTGTGCATTTTATCTTATTTTTCTCATTATGATAATTGATTTCACTCTCCTTCTTCTTTCTTCCTTATGCATCATTTCATGAAAGTCTTTATCTTCCTTAGATTTCCCTGAATTCCTCATGTTCACTATTAATGTAATGTATCTGTGTTACTCATGTATCTGTGATATTACATTGATTTGTTCAATCATCCTTTTTCAAAATATTGTTAACAAAATATAAGTTACTATGTATATTTTATTAATATATTGGGCTGTTTAATTTGGTGTTCCTGGAGTATTTTGGGAATGACACTACTTGAACAAACGGAATGTACAAATTAGTGATTTTTAGAGATAAAGATTTTAATAATAGGAAGCTAATTGCCATAGGCAGAAAGACTATTAAAGAAAGACCTTACTAACTTCTTCTCTATGTGTGTCTCTATTTACATCTTTCTTTTCCTATGTCTATTCTATTTTTCAAATGCAAATTAATTAATACAAACTTAGATACTAGTATTTAACCTTGCCACTCTTCCCAGTTTTGCTGGTGAATATACTTGTTAAATTAACCTACCATTATCATAGTCAAGAGTCAATGGTAATCACATAGATAAATCATTGTAGCATTTTGACTGTGAAAAAGCTCAATTCTAATCACCACTATACCTACGAATAATTTCTCCTAACTTCTGGAAACATTTATTTTACTCATTGTACCAAAGTCTCTTAAGAAATCTCTCTATCATCTTTGAAAAAGAAAGTTATAAAATCTATCTAGAAAATAGGTTTTTTTGCTATCTAAAGCTTTGTTTATCCATTTTACTTTTCTACTATGATAAGAAAATACTCTCTTCTCTTAGACCATGGTTTTTTTCAAATTTTTGTCACATTTTACTGGGATTGTTAAAAAGTCTATAGTTTCTGAGAAGTTTTAGTAAAATTAATGTTATATAATAAATTCAACTTTGACATTTATTTTGTACTTAATTAAGGATCCATGGTTTTCAGAAAATAAGTAAAATAAATTGGAGAAAGTAATAAAATGACTTTAAAAATCCCATAGGAAAGAGATTACATATTTATATGAAGGTATAAATTTATACATGTATTTGTATGTAGGTCATATAAATTTTAGGCTAAAGCAAAATGGAAATCTAAAAATACTTACATAAATGTATACATAGAAATATATGTACATATCTGTGTACATACACACAAATGTGTATGTGTAAATATAGGCATATATATATAAATATTTTTAAACAATGTTGTAAGTGAATATAAAACAAGTAATCATTTCATTAGCAAAACCTTTTGTTATGACATTCCCTATCACACAACCTTATATTTATTTTTTAGATCATATCCACATCAATATTTCATATATTTTATATATCATAAAGGTATGCATTCTTTCTTACATAAATTTATGTTATTTTCAGGTGAAATGCAAGGAAGATTGTTCTATTTGTACTAAGTAAAATGATGGAATGAATGGCAGATACTTAATAAATACTTCTTGATTATTCAACATGAAAATGAACATAGTGTTCAAGTAGCAGATTGCTCATGATTGAGAGATCCTCCAGATTTTCTTGTTTACTATACTTAATGTACTGAATAAAGTTTGGATGACTAGAAAATCTCAATAATGAGATGAATAATAACTAAAAAGAATTTAGCTTAATGCTCATATACGAAGATCCAAATGTATGGAGAATATGTATTTCCCACAGACACTTGAAAAGACAAACCACAAAACTGATCAATAATTAGGAAATCCAAATTGCAGATAACATGAACAGCAATTAAAAAGTTTTTTGCTTATAAATCACATATAAAAAGTTCAGAACTTGAATTATGAAAAAATACATCAAGATATTGTGAAATAGAGGTGGAAATAAGATGAAGGGAAAGATACATGGAACTATTTGATTTCTACTTAATTATCATCCAAAAAGCAATCAAATAATGCATCAAAATGAATTATGGAGGAGCATCACCTACAAAAAGACAATATAAAGTATTTTTCATCCTAAAACAACTTAGAATGATAGCATGAGGGATCTAGTACACCAAAGTAAAAGTGGCATACAGTGTACGATGGCAGACCCCAAAGAGGCAACAAAACTCTGGAGCAATTGAAGACATAATCTGCTGGAAGCCATG
This sequence comes from Gracilinanus agilis, assembly GCF_016433145.1. NCBI lineage: Eukaryota > Metazoa > Chordata > Mammalia > Didelphimorphia > Didelphidae > Gracilinanus > Gracilinanus agilis. The sequence goes on along the minus strand of NC_058130.1, from coordinate 443,714,238 downwards.
AAAAGCAGATAGACCAAACCGTAAAGGAAAATCAAAAGCTGAAAACCAGTCTTTAAAAACTAGAATTAGGCAAGTAGAAGTTAATGATCTCATAAGACAGCAAAAATTAATAAAGCAAAGTCAAAATAATGACACATTAGAAGGAAAAAGGAAATATCTCATTGAGAAGATAACAGGCTTTGAAAACAGTTTGAGGAGAGACAATTTAAGAATTGTAGGCCTACCTGAAAACCTGGAAATAAACAGAAATCTTGGCATCATGCTACAAGGAATTATCTAAGAAAATTGCCTTGGTATTTTTGAACAAGAGGGCAAAATAGACATTGAAAGAGTCCATGAATCACCCTCTACATTAAATCCTCAAAACACAACCCACAGGAATGTTACTGACAAATTCAAGAGCTTCTAAGCTAAGGAAAAAATATTACAAAAAGTCAGAAAGAGACAATTCATCTATCTAGGAGCACCAATCAAGATTACAAAGGATCTGGCAGCCTCCATACAAAAGGACCACAAAGATTGGGATATGATATTCAGAAAGGCAGGAAATTTGGGTCTATAACCAAGGATCACCTACCCATCAAAATTGACTATATACTTTCAGGGGAAAGTATAGGTATTTAATAAAATAGAAGATTTCTGAGCATTCCTAAATTAAAAAAACAAAAATTAAATTGAAAAATTGATGTCCAAATACAAAATTCAAGAGAACCACAAAAATGTAAAGAAAAAAGAGGAAAAAAATTAAGGCCTTCAATAATGTCAAATTAATTATATTACTATATGGAAAAATATCTATAACTCTCAAAATTTGTTTCCATTGTGGGTAGTTGAGTGACTCAGTGGATTGAGCGTCAAGCCCAGAGACTGGAGGTCATGGATTCAAATCTGACCTCAGACACTCTCTCACTTTGTGACTCTGGGCAGGTCATTGACCCCATTGCATAGTCCTTACTGATCTTCTGCCTTAGAACCAATACATGTATTGATTCTAAGACAGAAAGTAAGGGTTTAGGAAAAAAATAGTTTCATTAATATAGTAGGTAGAAGAAATATATAGGCAGAGGTTGTGGCATTAAGCTGTTTAGGATGATATGTAAAAAATGGGGGATGGGAAAATTCTACTAAGAGAAAGGTGAAGGAAGAGGTAAAATAGGGTAAATTATACCAAATAAATAGGCACATGGGAGTGGGGAGAGAATTATATTTTAAGAAGTAGAAGAAAAGAGTTGTGACAGGTTATACTTAAACTTTACTCCCATTGGAATCAATCCTACCAGGGAAGAACAGCCAGATCTACTGAGCTATAAAATTCTGTCAAACCCTATAGAGAAGAAGAAAGGAAATAAGGAAGGGGAGTGTGGGGAAGGGATTATTAAAAGGGAAGGAAAACTTGGGAGAGCGATTAAAAGACCCTAGAGAAATAGGCAAGTAAGAAAGGAGCTGGTGGGAAGGAGAGTAAAATATGGGTAAGGAAAAGGGGGACATATTAAAAGGAAAACATTGGTTTTGAGGAAAATAGTGAAGGAAGAAAGGTCAGCATTAAAAGAGGAAATCATGACTCTGGATGTAAATGAAAAGAACTTACCCATAAAAAGGAATTGGATAGCAGAGTGGGTTGAACACCAAAATCCAACAATATATTATCTAGAAGAAACACACATAAGAGACATAGACACATACAGAGCAAAGGTAAGAGCCTGGAGCAGAATTTATTGGACATCAACTGAGAAAAAGAAGGCATGAGAAGTAATCATGATATCTGACAAAGCTAAAACAAAAATAGATCTGATTAAAAGAGATAAGGAAGGCAATTATATCCTGATAAAAGGCAGTATACAAAATGAAGAAATATCAGTACTTAACATATAGGCACCAAATGATATATTATCCAGATTTTTAAAGAAGAAAGTATTGGAGCTTAAGGAGGAAATAGATCGTAACTTATACTAGTGTGAGACCTCCACCACCCTCTATCAGATCTAGATAAATCTATCCAAAAATGAATAAGAAATAAGTAAGAGACATGAATGAAATGTTAGAAATATTAGAGTTAGTACATATATGGAGAAAAATTATGAAAAGTGAATGGGTATAAAAATGAAGCTGTAGCTCATGGTACATTTTCAAAAACTGATCATGTGCTAGGGCATAAAAACATCTCAAACAAAAGAAAAAAAAGCAGGAGGTATGAATGAAGCTTTTCAGATCATAATGCAATAAAAATTATAATTAATAAGTGTACATGTGTCAAAATCCACTATTTGACAAAAACTTCTGGGAAAATTGGAAAACAATATAGGAGAGATTAGGTTTAGATCAACATCTCACACCCTACACCAAGATAAATTCAGAATGGGTGAGAGACTGGAATATAAAGAAGGAAACTGTAAGTAAATTAGGTGAACACAGAATAGTATACTTGTCAGATCTCTGAGAAAGGAAAGATTTTAAAACCAAGCAAGAGTTAGAAAAAATTACAAAATGTAAAATAAATAATTTTGATTATATTAAATTAAAAAGTTTTTGTACAAACAAAAGCAATGCAACCTAAATCAGAAGGGAAACAACAAACTGGGGAAAATTCTTTATAAGAAAATATTCTGACAGAGGTCTAATTACTCAAATATACAAGGAGCTAAATCAATTGTATAAAAAATCAAGCCATTCCCCAATTGATAAATGGGCAAAGGACATGAATAGGCAATTTTCAGATAAAGAAATCAAAAGTATCAATAAGCATATGAGAAAGAGTTCTAAATCTGTAATAATTAGATAAATGCAAAGGCAAATGACTCTGAGGTACCCCCTCACACCTAGAAGATTGGCTAAATTGATAGCAGGGGAGAGTAATGAATGTTGGAGGGGATGTGGAAAAATTGGGATGTTAATGCACTGCTGGTGGAGTTGTGAACTGATCCAACCATTCTGGATGGCAATTTGGAACTATGCCCAAAGAGCGATAAAAGAATGCCTCCCCTTTGATCCAGCCATACCACTGCAAGGACTGTACCCAAAAGGGATCATAGATAAACAGATTTGCAAAAAAATATTAATAGCTGCACTCTTTGTGGTGGCAAAAAACTGGAAAGCAAAGGTATGCCCTTCAATTGGGGAATGGCTGAACAAATAGTGGTATATGTTGGTGATGGAATACTATTGTGCTCAAAGGAATAATAAACTGGAAGAATTCTATGTGAACTGGACAGACCTCCAGGAATTGATGCAGAGTGAAAGGAGAAGAGCCAGAAGAACATTGTACACAGAGACTGATACACTGTGGTAAAAAATTCTGTACTAGCAGCAATGCAATGATACAAGACAATTCTGAGGGATTTATGGAAAAGAACGCCACCCAGATTCAGAGGAATAACTACAGGAGTGGAAACACAGAAGAAAAACAACTACATGATGAGAACATGATTGGGGATGTAGACCCAAAAAGACCACACCAATGTAACTATCAATAATATGTAAATAAGACATGACTGACCACACATGTGAGCTAGCTGAGGGGGGAGGGGAGGATTGAGGGGATGAAGGGTAAAGTAAAAACATGAATTATGTAACCATGAAATTTTTTTCTAAAAATAAAAATAGAAAATAGAAAAAAATAAGTGTAAATGGAGAAGCAAATTAAAAATTAATTGGAATTTAAATAATCAAATTCTCAATAACAGGTGGGTTGAAGAAAAAATCATAGAAACATTTATTCATTACAATGTAGAGAGCAGTGATGAAGAAACAACATATCAAAATTAATAGGATATAGCCAAAGCAGTCCTCAATAGAAAATTTATATCTCTGTGTGCCTATAGCAACAAAATCAAGATGGAGGGGAGAAATGAATTGGGTTTTAAAATTAAAAAAAAATTAAAAAAAACAATCCAAAATTCCCCCCCAAAAAAAATTGGAAATTTTAATAATTAAAGGAGAAATGAATACAGTTGAACGTATAAGAACTTTTGAACTAATAAATAAGACTAGGAGCTATTACTTTGAAAAAACAAAGAAAATGGATAAAGTATTGGTTAATCTAAAGAAAAAAGAAAGAAGAGAATAAAATTAACAGTATCAAAGATGAAAGGGTGATTTCACCTCTAATGAAGAAAAATTAAGGTAAATATTAAATATTATTTTGATTAATTATATGGCAATGGATATGATAATCTAGGTAAAATGGATGAATATTTAAAAATATAAATTGCCTAGATTAACAAAAGAGAAAATAAAATACCTAAATATTCCCATCTCAAAAAAAAAAATAATTGAACAAGCCACCAATGAACTTCCTAAGAAAAAATCTCCAGGGCCAGCTGGATTCACAAATGAATTCTATCAAAATTTTAAAGAACAACTCATCCCAATACTATACAAATTATTAGACAAAATAGACAGAGAAATAGAATTAGTAAATTATTTTTATGATACAAATATGGTACTGATTCCAAAGCTGGGAAGACCAAAAACAGAAAAAGAAAACTATAGACCAATGTCCTTAATGAACATAGAAAAAAAATCTTAAATAAAATATGAACAAAAAGACTGCAGCAGGGGCAGCTGGGTAGCTCAGTGGATTGAGAGCCAGGCCTAGAGACGAGAGGTCCTGGGTTCAAATCTGGCCTCAGACACTTCCCAGCTGTGTGACCCTGGGCAGGTCACTTGACCCCCATTGCCTACCCTTACCACTCTTCCACCTATAAGTCAATACACAGAAATTAAGGGTTTAAAATTAAAAAAAAATTAAAAAAAAAAGACTGCAGCATTTTATCACAAGGATTATTTACTATGACCAGGTGGGATTTATACCAGAAATGCAAGGCTGATTTAATATTAGGAAAACCAAGCACATAATTTACTGTATCAACAACCAAACTAAGAGAAATCAAATTAATATCTAAATAGGTGCATAAAAAGCCTTTGACAAAATATAAAACCCATTCCTATTGAAAAAACTAGAAAGAATAGGAATAAAAGTGCCTTTCCTCAGAATAATAATCAGTATTTACTTAAAACCATCAGGAAGTATCATCTGCAGTGGGGATAAGTTTGAATCATTTCCAGTGAGATATGGAGTGAAGCAGGGATGCCCATTATCACCACTACTCTTTAATATTGTGTTAGAAATGCTAGCAGTAGCAATTAGAAAAGAAAAAGAAATTGAAGGGATCAAAGTAGCCAATGAGGAAACTAAGCTATCACTCTGCAGAAGAAATGATAGTATACATAGAGAATCTGAGAAAATTAACTAAAAAGCTAATGGCAATAATTAATAACTTTAAGAACATTGTAGGTTACAAAATAAACCCACATAAATCATTGGCATTTCTATATATTTCCAACAACTCAGCAGAAAGAGTTAGAAAGACTCCATTTACAATTACATTAGACATTATAAAACATCTGGGAATCTACTTCCCAAGAGAAATATAGGAATTATATGAATATATCTACAGAACAATTTTCACACAAATAAAACTAGAACAAATAATTGGAAAAAACATTAATTGCTCTTGGTTATGATGAGCTAATATAATAAAAAGGACAATCCTGCCCAAATTAATTTATTTATTCAGTGTCATACCTATCAAACTACCAAAAAACTTTTTTATAGAATTAGGAAAAATTATTACAAAGTTCATCTGGAAGAAGAAAAGATCAAGAATATAAAGGGAAGTAATGAAAAAAAATGTGATAAATGGAGGCTAAGCAGTACCAGATCTCAATTGTACTAAAAAGTAGGGGTCATCAAAACAATATGGTACTAAGAGATATAAAGGCGGATCAATGGAATAGACTTGGAGTAAATGACAGCAGCAAGATGGTGTTTGATAAACCCAAATAAGCCAGCTTTTGGGACAAGAGCTCATTATTTGACAAAAACTGCTGGGAAAATTGGAAAACAGTAAGGGAAAAATTAAGTTTAGATCAACATCTCACATTCTTTACCAAGATAAATTAAAAATCGGTAAATGACTTAAATATTAAGAGGGAAATTATAAACAAATTAGGTGAACATAAAATAGTATACATGTCAGATCTATGGGAAAGGAAGGAATTTAAGACTGAGCAGGAGAGAGAATATTGTAAAATGTAAAATATATAATTTTGATCATATTAAAATAAAAATGTTTTGTACAGACACAACTAATGCAACTAAAATTAGAAGAGAAGCAACAAATTGGGGGGAAATTTTATTACAAAAAACCTCTAAAAAAGTCTAATTATTCAAATTCATAAAGAGCTAAGCCAATTGTACAAAAAAATCATGGCATTACCCAAATGACAAAGGATCAAAGGATATAAATAGGAAGTTTTCAAATGAAGAAATCAAAACTATCAATAATCACATAATTGTTCTAAATCCCTCCTAAATAGAGAAATGTAAATCAAAAAAACTCTGAGTTACCACCTTGCCCTAGCAGATATATAACAGTAAACAATAATAATAATGATTTTTGGAGAAGATGTGGCAAAATTGTGAAAGTAATTCAATAATGGTGGAGTTGACTTGAAAAGACCATATGCCTGTTGATCCAGTGATACCACTAATGGCTTTGTACCCCAAATACATGACAATGAAAAATAATTATATATTGCTGCATTTTTTGTTGTGGCCCCAAAATTGGAAAATGAGGAGGGGTGTCCTTTGATTGGAGAATGGCCGAACAAATTGTTATATATGATGGTGATGGAATTCTATTGTGCTATAAGGAATGATGATGTGAAAGATTTCTATATGAAATGAAACAACCTCAATGAACTAATGCAGAGTAAAATGAGCAGAACCAAGAGAATATTGTATACAGAAAGTGAAACATTGTGGACCTATCCAATGAAATGGGTTTTACTACTAGTAGCAATGCAATAATCCAGGACACTCCTGAAGGACTTATGAGAAAGAATGCTATTCACAGTGAGAGAAAGAACTAAGGGTGTAAAAATGCAAAGAAAAGCATCTGATTGATCATTTGTATATATTGGCATATGATTTGGTTTTTTGAATGAATAATATGGAAATAAGTATCAAGTGATAGCATTTGTACAACCCATTCAAATTGCTTGTTGGCTCTGGGAGGGTGGATAGAAGAAAGAAAACGAATCATGTAAACATGGAGAAATATTTTTAAATAAATACAAATAAAAAAGGAATTATTATCTTTAAAAAAAAAACCAGAATAGGCCAATTGGTAACAGAGGGACAAAAATCCAAAGAAGGGAAGAACTCCTACAAAAGCAGAATTCATTAAATGGAAAGGAAGTACAAGAGCTCATGATGAAAAATCATAACTTAAAAATTAGAATTGAGTAAGTGGATGCAAATGACTCCAGGAGACATCAAGAAACAACCTAAACATGTCAAAGGAATTAAAGAATAGAAGAAAATGCGGAATATATCACATGAAAAACAACTGACATAGAAAATAAATACAAGAAATATAATTTAAGAATTAGTAATCTACCTGAAAGCCAGAATCAAAAAGAGAGCTTAGATGTTATCTTTCTACAAATTGCCAATGAAAATATGTGGGAGGCCAATAAGAGAAACAGTCTTAAATAGATGAAAATCTGAGACTCCTCTTTTGACTCCTTTTCAGTTCCACACCTTTTCTTAATAACATTATAGGTTCCATTGGAAAGCTTTAAACAAACCAGCAGTTACTGGGTTAACAATTCCTCTACAAGAAAATTAAGATCCCTAAACTCTAAGAATATTCCTAAGTCAGCCAAGGTCAGAGCAAGAAAAAACTTTATCCAGCCAGGGCCATTCCTCCCAATAAAAAATACAAGACTCAATTCATTTATGATATCTATGGAATATATTTATGGTTCTCAGAATTTCCTTGCTGATATCCAAGCTGCTAGAATTTGGCCTTGGGCCCTGTTCTATCTTTACTTTGAAGTCTCCAAGGATTTTCTTTGTAACCTCTTCACAGCTGTGACTCTCTCTTTGTGTTCTTTGTTTGAAACCAGTATAAAAATAAACCCTAAACTCCATGCTAGGGGAGCCAGAGCTGGAAGCATGAGGTAAAAGACAACTCCCTTGTCCTGTCCTTATTTCCTTATCAACTAAACTGTCCTTATAAGATTATCAGAGATGATAAAGAGATCTCCACAAAAATGGCCCTGATATCCTAGAAAAAGATGCAATAGAATTTGAAAGAATCCACTGATCACTTCCTAAAAGAGATCCCAAAATTATAACTCCAAGAAATATTATTGTTAAATTCCAAAACTCCCAAGTCAAGAAGAAATAATCCCAAAGGATTCTTGATAGAAAATTCCATTTACTTCCACAGAAAAGAACTAAGGCTGAATCTAGACCAAAACAAACTATTTTCACTTTCTTAAATTTTTTTATGAGTTTTCTTCCAGGAAAGGATTAATATGGAAAAAATATTTTACTTTACTGCACATGCAGAATCAATATGAGATATTGGTGGGGTTTGAGGCAGAAGGAAGGAGGGAGGTAATTTGAGACTCAATATTCTTTGAAAATGTTAGAAACCATTTTCACATGTAATTGGGGAGGGGATAAAATAAAATTTAGTATCATAATCTAAAAAAATAAAAAGACATTGTGAAAGACATATATATATACAAAATGAAAGTGATTATATTCATCATGCAAAAAGTCTAGAGAACAACACTAGGGAAACTTCATGCTCATTTCAATATCAAGAGTAAGGTCAATGACCTTCCTGGCAGTCCTGTAATCTGTTGGAGGGAAGATATAAAGAAGAATCCTATTGAATTGGTTAGTATACAAGGATCATTCTCCACATTGTTAGAGAAAGTACAAATGTCAGTGGAAACAAACAAAATAATTATTTAGATAAAAAAGTATTTAAAAAGACATTATTAATGATAAATATGAAAGTCATACAAATTTTATGTAAAAACCAAAATGGAATATTTAAAATATGGCAATTTGTATTTGTTATAAATATTATTTTCAGTGTTTTTCTGTTATAATATAGATATGATAAGCAAAATAAATACAATGTGCTTGTGGGAAGGAGTGCCATGATAAACACCTTGACTAAGGAGATGCCTCCTTCCTACATATTTCACCTGATATCAGCAATTACAAAATTGTTGACTAAAACATTTCAGTTTTATCTTTTAAGGCATATCTTAAAACTTTAACTGATTAAAAGGACTTTGTTGAAGGTTTTCTAATAATGTTCTGCTCTGTAGAATCAATATTTTTAAAGTCAATAAATAATAAAAATTGTGGGATATTATATTACACACCTTTCAATAAAATATGTGTTTATGAAGAGGTTTTCAAAATCTTATATCTCCTCAAATTTTAATTAAGGATATTCTCAAAAGTTTTAAAAAATATTTTAATAGTTTAAAATTTTAATAATAGTTAAAATAGATTAAAATATTTAAATTTTATTTATATTTTATTTCTATTATACATAACATAATATGAATATATTTATTTATAATTTAATTTTAATAATAGTTAAAATAGTTTAAAATTTTAATAATTTTAAAAAGTAGACATTCAGGTTGTTAGTAGTTAATACCTCTGAATCACTTTTTTTCCAAGTGATTTTTTAAAATTGTTTGGCATGTTTCCTCTTTCAGATTTTTTGAAAATCAATCTCTAATATTGATTCACTGTTAAATAACCAATAAATTCAGACAAAACATCAAAACTCCCAATAACTGATTGAGCTCTTCTGAAGTGACAATTATGCCCCCCTAACAAATATCACATAAGTAATTCAGGGCATAGTCCATTATTGAACATTCATGGAAAAGAACATGAGCTCAAACCCTAAGCAATATTTATTTATAAATGAAAATAAATAACTAAAATGATGGTCAATTTAAAAAGCAGTTATTTCAGATACTTTATTTCTACATAGTCCTTAGCACTATTCTTCAGCTATTAAGAATCTATAGAGGTTTTCGTTCTTTAGAATTTCACATTTATATACAATACTCAGAATCAGCAGCATAGAATATTACCTAGAGTTAAGAAGTTGTAATATCAAAATTCAGCTCTCTGTGACTTTGGCAAAGTTATTTAATCTCTCTTGCCTTCAATTTCCTCATCAATAAAATGAGGTGGGAAGGAGGACTGGGCTGACCATATGAATTTTAATGTCTCCCCCACCTCTAGATCTTCTTATTCTCTTTCCCCTTACCGTATTGAATAAAATGCACCTACCCCAAAAATATATTATCCTAATTTGCTTATATTTAATATGCTTATATAGAGAGATCAATGAACACAGTGAATACAAAGATCAATGACTAGATGAAGCAAATATTTCTTTAAAATCAATTTGAATAATAGAATTATAAAGCTGGAGGAGAAGAAAAATTCTTTTGAGCCCTTGGATTTCTGATTGAGGAAATGTTAAGAATTGTCCTAAAGGTCATAAACTCATTAGGTTAAGCATTAATCCTAAAATTAGAGTTCATTATTTATTAAAGCCAATGTGATATCTTTTTTTCAGTATTTACTCTAAAGATGAAAGTCTTAAAAATCATCTAAAATATGTTTGTAGATTAATTACTCTCTACGTGCTAAATATTTTAGATATGTTTATAGTTAAATGACTGCAAGAAATCTAAAGAATGTCTAAATCTAAATGTCTAAATCTATATTAAATCTATAATATAAATTTATTTAATATATAATATATAAAATTATATATAAATAATAAATTATTTATAGATTAAATATATATAATATATAATATAAATTTATTTATAGATTAAATCTATAAATCTAAATGTCTAAAGAATGTCATTTGTTTATCAATAAATATAAGTGGATAAAAATTGGAATATTGAAGGTAATTAATTTGTACTTGTCATCTTCTCAATGATTCCAGTGATTTTTTCTCTCCCTCCTAAAGCACTTATCATCATAAGAAAGACAGCATAAAACAAAATTAATAAAAATATTATTCATGTTGTAAAATGTATATTTAAGGAGACACATAATCCAAAAATTCTATGAGAAGAAATGGAGGTATACTGAAGTCAAGATTGATCTTTGTTTTCATCAGAATTCTGGCATATTTCCATGTTGTTCACAATATTATAACCAGTGGGGAAAATACTCTACTTCTGTTTTGTTAGCTCTGTGTTGGTTCATCCATCCCCATCTGTTTTTGTAAACAAATCAAATCATTTTAGGCAATGATACATATTGAAAATCAATGAGAAGAAAGAAATATTTTGGTAACAAAGAAATTCATCTTGCTAAATCCAAGGAGTAGACATTGGAATGTATGGAAAAATAATCCTCTCCTTTTCTTTCTTTCTTACAGAACAAAACTTTCTTATTCTTACCTTGGATTTTTATCACTTTATGCTCTTCAAAATATTAACACAAAAATCCTGTCTCTCTATCTGTCTGTATCTCTTCTCTCTTTATACTGACAACATTTCAGACATCTAAGCTCTACTTAGCACTTTCCTATCATTATCATGACCTCTTAAGAATTTTTTAAAACACTGCTATATGAATACCTTCAGAGCTTCTGAGACAAAGAAAATTCCTATTGGTCTTCTAAGTATTTTTCCACTCAGTATCACCTGGATTCTGTCATAGTTTTTACAATATTGTAAATTGGGAGATTCAAGAGTCCCACAAAACTGAAATGTCTTCATCCCCTTCAAGACCCTGATAGAGGAGAAATATATTGTTGTGCAAAAACCTTAAATGTATATCTTTTATTTAAGCCAGAGTCAAAACAGCACTGTGGTTTTAAACAAATAAACCCCATGGGTCCCTCAGATATATATAGATGAAAGAAAAATAAAACAATCCTTGAGACAGATTTTCAAGTAAACTTATATTGTTATTTTGTATGATATAGTTTTTATAGGGATATTCAGCATAGGTTCCAAAACTTTAGTAACCACTGAAAATAGCATTTTCATCTAGTAGTAGTTTTTGAAAAGAATAAATAAATATCATCTGACAAATAACTGACATGGTATTGTCTATAACCTTATTCCTCCCAAGCTACATATATTTCTAGATACATGAAAATCACCTATATAGATAAGCAGGAGTTCCAATGATTGATTGATAGAGCTGTAGGGGAACAAGAAAGTCTACCAGAAGTTCAAGTTTTATTGAAAATCATTGCCAATATTTATGAAAAAAGTTTTCTCTAACAACTAAAAAGAACAATTCAGCATCATTGGCAAATCATAAGCTCTTAAGCATTATATCATTCTTAGGAGTGTAACTTTCTCACAGAAAAATTTTTTATAAAAATAATTTTATCAAAACACTTCTAAGGCATTTATCTAAACCCAAACAACTAAGGAATATTGACAATAACTCGAGGGTATACAGGATTTGGGTGAAAAGAGAGTCTAGGTCAATGATTGGCAACCTTTTTGGCCATGAGAGCCATAAACACCTGCAGAAGAAGGAGGATGGAGGCAGAAGGTACCGGAATATGGGGCAGGGGCTGAAGGGCCACCTGGGGCACATCTTGGGCCTCTGCCCGGACTGGCAGGTTGGGAGGTAGAGCCAGATATGGCTCAAGAGCCATACGTTGCCAACCCCTGGTCTAGGTCATTTGGTCATGACATTACAGAAACTTTTTTTGGTTAGCAAAATAATGAACAACTCAAGGATTGTTGTGAAGCAGGCTTTCAGGAGATATCTATATTTTGGTTATAGATGGACAATGCTTTTGAGCTGCTATTTTGAGATTCCAGCACTGCCATAGAATCCTGGGAAAACTCAAAAAACATGTCATAATGGCTATTTTTCCTCAGTGGGTCTAATTTGTCTTTAGGTTTATTCATATATCCTCACACCCTGCTTCTCAAACAATATTCCATCTGAATCCTACTGATGCTGGTTCATCAGCACCTAAAAATCCACAGACTGGAGATGAAGATGGATGGCTGTGGGGGGAAGGGATACTTGAATCTTATACTCATTGGAATTGGAACAAAGTGGGAATGACATCCAAATTCGGCTGTAGAAACTGTAAGAAGCTGTAAGAAGAGGATGGAGAATAGTAAAAGGAAGGGATGGACAAAAGTGAAGGTGAGCTGGAGGAATCAGTAGTTAAAAATAAAGCATTTGTGAATTTGGAACGGCTAAAAGGAGAGAAAGGAAAGAATGAGCAGGTGAAAAAAATAGAGGGAAACAGTAACTAACTATAACTGAATCTGAATGAAATGAACACATTCCTAAAATGGAAGAGGATAAAAGAGTGTATTAAAAGCTTGAATCCGACTATATGTTGCCTACAAGAAGCATTTTTAAAACAGGGAGACAAAACTGAATAAAGGTAAAAGACTGGAGCAGTACCTACTATGCTTGAATTAAAGTTAAAACAAAACAAAACGAAACAGGAGTAACAATTATTATCTAAAACAAAGGAAAAGCCAAAATTGATCTCTTTAAAAGAGACAAGGGAGGAAATTATATCTTCATGAGCAGTACCAAAGACAATGGAGTAAGATCAATACTAAACTTATATGCCACAAATAGAATCACATCTAAATTCCCAAAGGAAAAAATTTATTAGTTAAAAGAGGAAATAGACAATAAAACTATATTCATAGGGGATGTTATGTTATCTAATCTCAAAAGTAGATAAATCATGTAAAAATATACAAGGAATAAATTAAGGATTTGAATAAAATTTGAGAAAAGTTAGTTGATAGACTTCTGTGGAAAAATGAACAGAATAGAAGTGAATATATATATATGTATATATATATATACATATATATTTACTCAGAATTACATGACCCGATCACAATAATTCACATAAGAAGGAAATTAAAGCCTTAAAACCAATTGTAGAAAAGCAGAAATATCAAACATATCCATTTCAAATCATAATTCTGTTATAATGGATTGCAAGAAAAATATTAAGTTTTAATTGAAATAAAAATAGCCTGATCCTCAAGAATGAGGGCTTCAAAGAACCATTCATATAAATAATCAACAGACTCAAAAAAGAGAATAGCATCAAAGGGATAACAGAGAAGAAATGGGGGATGCTACAAGGCAATGCGTGGATAAAAACTTATATCATCATATGCTTGTATCAATAAAATAGAGGGATAACTGATTGATGTATTGGACATGCACCTAGAAAATTACAAAAAGAAAAAAAATAAAATCCTCAACTAAATATCATATTAGAAATCCTGAAAATCAAAGAAGAGATTAACAAAAACAAAAGCAAGAAAACCTTTGAAATAATGAATAGTTCAAAAAACTTATTTAAGGGGGGGAGAAAGAATGAGATAAATGGTTAATTTGTTTAAAAATATGAAATCTGAATTACCAGTATTAAAAATTAAAAGTGAACTAACAATCAATAAAGAAGAAATTAATTTTATTATGAGGAGTTATTTTGTCTAATTATGTCAAGAAATCTGAGAATCTAAGCAAAACTAAGTGAATTAATTAAAGAAATAAATGACCCAGATTAACAGAAGAAGAAATAGAATACTTAAACAATCCCATCTCAGAAAAAAAATTAAATAAGTCATCAATGAATTCCTGGAGGAAAAAGACCAAGGGCCATATGGATTCACAAATACATGACAAAATTAAGTACAGACCAACATCTCATGACATATTCCCAGATAAAATAAAAATCAATAATTCATTTAGAAGTGAAGCCTAATACCATAAAACTTATCAGGAGATCAAAAATAGCATGCTTATTAGACCTATGGATAAAGAATTTATGACCAAACAAAATATAGAGAACATAACAAGGTGTAAAACGGATAACCTTTATTACATTAAGTTTAAAAATGCATAAACAAAATCAATGCAACTAAGATTAGAACAACAAACTGAGAAAAATTTTGAGCAAGGGTTTCTGACAAAAGCTTCATTTCCCTAAATATAGAATTGAGTCACATTTATAAAAATATAAGTCATTCCCCAATTGATAAATGATCAAAGGATATAACTAGGCAATTTTCAGATGAAGAAATTAAAATATATTAACTGGTTTGAAAAATGTTCCAAATTATTACTAAGTAGATTATTCTAAATTAAAACAACTCTCTTAAACCTCTAAGACTAATATGACAAAATAAGAAAATAATAATTGTTACTGGGAATGTGCAAAAATGAGGAACCTAATACGCTTTTAGTGGAGCTATGAACTGAAACAAATATTTCATAAAATTTTGCATTCCCTTTGCCCTGAAAATATCATTAGTACTTCCTCATCCCAAAGAGAGTAAAACTAGGGCAAAAGGACCTATTTGTGCCAAAATATCTATAACAGCTCTTTTTGAGGTGGCAAAATTGGAAACGTAAGGTATGTACCTCAGTTGGAGAATGGCTGGACAAATTGTGATATATGATTAAGATGGAATACCTTTATGAAGAACAAAGCTATCCACCCAACTGAAAAAAGCAAACAAACAAACAACAAATCCTGGAAGGACCTATATAAACCATTGTAAAGGGAAGTGAGCAGAATCAGGAGAATGTTGTATACAGTAGCAGGAATAATGTATAAGAATTAACTGTGAATCACTTAATTATTGTCAGGTAGCAACACAAAGATCCAAGACAACACCAAGGGAAGCATGACAAAAAATGCTATCTACCACCAAAAAAGGAACTGAAGGAATCTTAATGCAGTTTGAAACATACCATTTTTACTTCCTTTCATTTATAAGTTATTTTTTTCTAATATAAGCAATATGTGTCTTTTTTTATAACATGATGAACATAGACTATTGCATGATAGCCCACAGATAACCTAATTATATTGTTCATCATTTTGAGGAAGTAAAAAGGGAGGGAGAGAGGAAAGGAACATATATTTAAAAACATCAGAAAGAAGATATTAAAATTGTATTTACATGTCATCTGGAAAAATATTTTTAAAATACTAAAGTGTGGTGATATGGTTTCAATCTCACCTTTATATTTAGGTAAAATATCTGAAAAGAACCTAAGGATTTAAATTAAATTTCACGTATAGGAGCATATTTTCTTTACTCATGTGATACTCAGGTTTGGGATTTCATTGAAAAAGTGTGCAATTTCTAACCCAACTGATAATTTGAAATTCATTAGAAATATATATATATGCATATATATATATATATATAAAGTGTAATAATATTATTATACCAAAATAATAAATGGAAATATGTCCCATTGGCTCTACATTGATTTGTTTTATGGAATTGAAATCATTGATATATTTATAATAGGTATTATACTTTTAACTCTTAAGAAGCAGGATCTATTTAGATATAGATCTATTATATGATGGCCTGATACCTATTAGTTACCTTCAACCTGGTTTATTTGCTTGCCAAAACAGTTTACTCGGGTGGGGCTTCTACACATTCTGCAAATTCTTGGAGCCACAACTCAGACTTAGATGGCAGTGAGAAATTAAAGAAATTAAGCATCCTTGAAAAGAGCTCAGGAAGTCAGCATCACATGAGAAATACCCATCTTCCCTGAACACTCCACTATGTATACTCCCCTAATAAGGATTTTGTACATTTATGACAATTTATTTTTGTTTATACACAAATCAAATTATATATACATATATGGATGTACATTATATTTTGTGTCTACACTCAAATATATATATATATATATATACATATATATATACAGAGCTGTTGAAAGCCTTTATATGTAAAAAGCCAATTGGAGAAATAGGGTCAAATTTAGGGCCTGTTATCTGGATTCCCTACGTGACCAATCCAGGCTGAGGCAGTCTTTGTGTTTGGTCCTGGTCACCTGAGCCCTGAAAAGCTCTGATACCAGCAGGTAGATTAATCCAAAAACAACTTGACCCCTCCAAGAGGCTATTAGGAGTCATTTAGAGAAACAGAGTCTGTAATAGATGTTTTATCTGGATCCCATTACAAAATCATCGGCAAGTAAAACTGCGTGTATGATTTTTCTGCACTACATGTCAGATGCAGATAGAATGGACCATCTAAGGTAAAAATCTGAGGCTCCTCTTTTGACTCATTTTTAGATCCCCACATTCTCTCAACATTCTTATTGGAAAGCTTTGAGTCCTTAACCAGACCAGCAGCTACTGAGTTAACAATTCCTCTCCTTGACAATTTCTCTCCTTGATAATTAAGAAGCCTGAAACCTAAAAAATATATTACTTAGATAAAGACTGGAGCCGGACAATTTAGTCCAGACTATCTGACCAGGTGCAGATCTGTAAATCAAGGCAGAACGCAATTAGTAAACATCTCCATGAAATTTATTTCTGCTCCCAGAAGTAAACCCTACTAATTGGTGGTTGGAATTTGGTCCTTGTCCTTGCACCCATATCTCTACTTTTTAGACTTTAATGGATTGTGTATGATTTGTAACCCCTTCACAGCTGTTACTCTTTCTTTGTGTTCTTTGTTTGAAACCAGTATAAAATAAAGTCCAAATCCCATAGCATCGGATCAGCATGGGCTAACCTCTAGTTCGGCTGTTCTCAGTTTCTTTTCCTGTCTTAGCAATCCGACGCCGTAAAACGCCACTCAGGACCCCTGCCATATAGAGCTGGTCCTCTATACAGAGCATTAAAAATATTATTTTCAAAACCATCCTTGTATGATTTTCCCTCTGAAAGCTTCTGTTTCCATGCACATTATACTTTCTATTGACTATTGAAAATTTTTAATTCAAAGATTGCCTGATAGAAATTGCTGGTCTAAGAATTTTAACTTTGTTTCTTACTACTGGTATGACCTTGGGCAAAATTTAACCTCTCTGGCTTCAGTTATTTCCTTTTTAAAGGAGGACATCAGAATACATCATCTCAAATGTTGTCTTTAGCTACTTCCATTTATACTTCATATTGCCATCATACTTCACTTTTCTTCAGTAGATAACATTTTGAATAAATGCCAGTCAGATCAAACTCTGAAGTTTTGGGTATTTTTTCTGTCCTGTTTTTTTTGTTCTGCTTTAAATTCATTGACAACAGTGGCATGAGATTAATAATACATCACATGTGGTGAAAACACAGATTGTCCGTGAGTGGCTTTGCACCTTTATTTGTATTTGGCAAATCTCCAAATGATAATAAAAACTTCAGTGAGTGGATAGCTCTGTAAGTATTATTTCCCTAAAAAAATAAAAATGTTATCAGATCTGATTTTTTCTCTATCTCTTTCTCTGTCTGTCTCTCTCTGACTCTGTTTCTATCTCTCTATGTCTCTCCCTCACAGGCACACACACTTTACATTGACAAAAGTACTTGTCATGACTTTATCATATTTTTCCCTCTAATGCTTCACAGAATTTATCCTTCCATCAAGAAAATGTCAGAGATCTAGAATGGACTCCAATCTCTCAATTTCTGGTAGGACATATTTGACTTTTTTAAGAGTTTAATTTCATTTTTTTGTCTAGATAAGTCCTTGACAATTAGAACCAACAAAATAAGAAACAATATTTTTAAAAATCATACATTTGTTCTTAAAATGTTCAGCTTATTCTTTTATTTTTATTACTAATTATTTGTACTTAATTCTGAATTTTGAGACATAATTAAAAATGAAATACTATTCTTTCTTTTTCAACATTTTATAATTAAAATCAATTGACAAATGAAATGAAATTGTTAAAAAATGTTTTATTTTCATTTTCTTTCTTATTGCTGCTGCCTCTGGCAGATAATCTGTGGAAATTCATGTGTCAGTAAAGAATGATTAGATATCCTGAATTGGTTAGCATGGTACTTTGTTTCAATCACTTATCTTTTTTTGGAAATCTGTGTTTGTTTTAGTCATATTGTATCTCCTCAATTGTGCCAGAAAACTATCATCACTTAAAATTGGTAATTTTATATGATCCTCTTTAAACATGTATTGCTATAGAACTTCGAAGAAATTGTGTGGCAACAGCAGAATACAAATGGAATCCCTGTCTGGAGAACACAAGTACATTTATCAATCAAAATCAATCAGAGTATGATTCCATAATATAGTTCTTCTAAATTATTCATAAAATTAAGGCAAATAATATTTCACACATTATTTTCTTCTCTACTTTTCTTCCACTTTGTTCTTTTTCATGAAATTAAAATATTAAACTAGAGAAAGAATGGTGGAAACAGAAATGCAGAAGAAAAGCATATTATCAATCAGTAATTTGATATGGATATGATTAGGATTTTGATGTTAAAAGATCAGTCTCCTTTAAATAGGAATAACATAGAAATAGGTTTTGAACTATTATACATGTATAACCCAGTAGAAATGCTTGTTGGCTTTGGGAGGAGGGGGGAGAAGGAGGGGATTATGAATTATGTAACAATGGAAAAATATATTCTAAGGGGCATCTGGGTAGCTCAGTGGATTGAGAGTCAGGCCTAGAGATGGGAGGTCCTAGGTTCAAATCCAGCCTCAGACACTTCCCAGCTGTGTGACCCTGGGCAAGTCACTTGACCCACATTGCCCACCCTTACCACTCTTCTACCTAGGAGTTAAGGGTTTAAAGAAGTTAAGGGTTTAAAAATATATTCTAAATTTTAAAAAATAAAAAGGGGACATCCAAATATGATATGGAGAGATAGTGAAATGGAAACAATGAACATGATCTCAGAATGACTTTGAGATATAGTAGAAGTTAGCAATGCCTGAACTCTATAGTACATGTCAACATAAAGAGTCAAATAGGACTGAAAGAATCAACAACAATATAAAGAATATAGACAAAGTAAAGAAACATACATTAAGGAGGAATATAAGAAGTTAGGGAGATTAGGATGAACTTCATTCAGAGGCCGAATTAATATTACAGTGGAGCTACTCTTTAGGCTTCACTTGTGGCTGAACTCAATTTCTAAAGCCTCTTCACTACTATCAATTCCTATCATTCTTTGTCACTCACTGTTTCAAAACAAATACCATTCAGAATAATGTGCTTACTTTTCTTTATATTTCATGTTCTTTCCTACATTTGCCATTTTAATATTCTCCTTTACTTTCTTTAAAATATATATTTATTAATTTTTATTTTCTCCTAAGAGTTTTCTCCCTCTCTCCAATCCCCAGCCCAGATATTGAGGAGGCAAGACATATGATAACCATTATAAATATGAAGTCATTCAAAACATTTCCACATTAGCCTTCTTGAAAAAGACAAAACAAAGTCAAAGAAAATTTGTTTTCAAACTTCTTTCAGAGTTTATCATTTCTCTTGCATTATGAGTCTTTTGAAACTGTTATGAAACATTTTATTGATCAGAACAACTAAGTCTTTCAAAATTAATTGCTTTTATAATATTACTATTACTATGCATGCTATTCTAGTTCTAACTTCATTTTATATCAGCTCATAAATTACTCATTTATTCACCTAATTTCCAATAGTAGTCATTTTCCTTTTCTTTCATGTTAGCCAGTCTGATGAGCATGATGGAGTTCCCTAAAGGTTTACCCACTCATTGAACTTCAGTCACCAAAAACATACACTTCCTTAATACTCAGCAATAAAGATCATAATCTATAAAATCTTATCTTTAAATGATTATCCCCCTATAATCCAGTACAGTCCAGTTCTAGCTTTTCTATTATACACATAGGGAATATATGAAAGAAATTAATTTTCTATTGCATTCCTACACCATATAACTCAATATTAAAAAGAAATTAAAGACTTAAAAATATTTGTTGTTGGTTTCCCTCAATCCATCAATGTATCTTCATCCTTAGTTTTAGCTATACTTCAAATTTACATCCTCCCCTATATCATATGTTGGATGAACTAAA
This sequence comes from Gracilinanus agilis, assembly GCF_016433145.1. Lineage (NCBI taxonomy): Eukaryota > Metazoa > Chordata > Mammalia > Didelphimorphia > Didelphidae > Gracilinanus > Gracilinanus agilis. The sequence goes on along the minus strand of NC_058130.1, from coordinate 443,693,478 downwards.
GTGGAGGAATTTAAAGAATTGCTTTAAACATATGAATATAACTTTTTTTCTTTTTTAGACCTAATAAAAGGTCTATTCACATGCAGTAGTCTTTGTTTGCTAGAAATCCTTGCCATTTTTTTCATTTTCTTTTCTCAGACTATATAACAACCAAATTAGTCTTCTCCTTGCAGAAGCATCACTTCCATGCTGAACAGGGAGATAAACCTCTGCTGTACACAAGTGATTGTTATATTTAGAAACTGCTAGCTCTGTGTGTGTGTGTGTGTGTCTGTGTGTGTGTGTGTTTGTATATATAGCCTGCAAGTTTCCCTAAGTGGTAAATTACTAACAAATGCTATTTTAAAATATTTTAAGTGATATGGACCTCTAAGGAGCAATCTTATGTATGCAATAAAAAAGGGAGCACAGAGTACTAGAAATAGAAATATTATGCATGCTAAAGAAAGAGAAATATTACACAAAAGTAAGCCTGAGAAAAATTGTTAGCTGATTTAAATATGTTTTTTATCAAGCAGGGCAGTCTTTGGGGCAACCAATGTTGATATATTTCAGCCTGACCATGAAACATAGTTCATAAAGCGTGAAATTTTGGGGATGGAGTCAAGGCCCTTAAGTAGCAGGGAAAGCAGGAACCTCTTAGAGAATCCTTTCAAATCAACATTAAAATAGTCCTTCGAAACTATTGCAGTCACAGAACCAACAATAGAATGGAGTGAGGTGGCTCTTCTATGGAAAACAACTTGAAAAGTAGTCAGAGATATTTTCATGAGATAAGGGGTAACCAGAAGTAAAATTGCACACAGAGAAGTGCAGCCACCTACCTCCCACCTACCATTCCAGTTTCTGAACCTTTGCACAAGTCAACTTCAAGACCCTGGCACCCTCCCTTAAGCCAAAAGCAGAGCAACCAACACTTACCACTTAAAATCCCCAGCTCCAGTATTAGCCAGCAGGGAGATTCCAAAGGTCATAGTGTTCAGTATTTTCAAGCCTGGGATGAAGCCTCTAACTCCAGGGCAAAATAGCTTACAGTAATCTGAGTCCAGCAAGACATTAGCAGAGGAGACTGAATCAGCAGTTTTCAGAAATAACAGTCTCAAAACCAAAAAATCCTGTGAATATAAGCAAACAGCAAATTAAACAGCAAATCATGGAAAACTTCTATGGAGACAAAGAGCAAAGCTCAGATTCAGTGGAGGACAGTAAGATAAAAGTAGGCCATGTGCAAAACTTCAAAGAAAAATGGGAATTCATTTCAGGCACTGGAAGAGCTCAAAAAGTAATTCAAAACTCAATTAAAAGAGATGAAAGAAATATGGGGAAAAGAAATGGAAGTAATACAAAAAGAAAATAGCTAAAAAAGTAAAATTGGTCAAGTTGGAAGAAAGGCACAAAAATTCAATGAAGAACAAGTTCCATGAAAAGTAGAATTAACCAACTGGAAAAGAAGGATCATGTCATGGAAGAAAATAATTCTTGAAAAATTAGAATTGGCAAAATAGAAGCTAATGACTTCATGAGACATTAAGGAACAATAAAACAAAATCAAAAGAATGAAAACTATAAAAAATATGATATTTCTCATTGCCATAACAACTGATCTCAAAAATAGATCCATGAAAAATAATCTAAGAATTATTAGGCTACCTGAAAATAATGATTAAAAGAAGAACGACCTAGACACTATATTACAGGAAATTACCAAAGAGAACTGCTCTGATATTCTTGAATAACAGGGTAAAATAGAAATTGAAGGAATTCACAGATCATGTCCTGTAATAAATCCCCAAATTATAACACCCAGAAATATTATATCCAAATTGAAGAGCTCCCAGACGTAGGAGGAAATACTACAAGCAGCCAGAAATAAATAATTCAAATATTTGGCATCCCAGTCCAGGATTACTCAGGATCTGGCAGCTTCTATGCTGAAGGATTAGAACACTTGGAACATCATATTCCAGAAGGCAAGGGAACTTGGGTTTACAACAAGAATCACCTACCCATCAAACTGACTATATTCTTTCAGGGAAAAAATGACCCGTTTATAAAAAAGATTTTCAAGTATTTATGAGAAAAAAAAGAACAAACATAAACAGAAAATATGATGTTAAAAACAAAATTCCAGGGAAGCAAAACAGGTAAATAAGAAAGAGAAAAATTTAAGGAACTCATTAAGGAAAAACTATTTAAATTCCTATATGAAATATTTGCAACTTTAAATTTTTATATTTATAATACTAGTTAGAAGAATCAAATATAGATTGAGAGGGTGGGAGTAATTTGTTTAGGCTGATATGCCAAAAAATCTAGAGGTAAAAAAGAGGATTGTAACTGTGAATGTAAATGGGATGAACTCACTAATAAAATGGAAGTGGGTAGCAGAGAGGATTAAAACCCAGAATTCAATCATATGTTGTTTTTTAAAGGAGAAACTAAAAGACCTTCAGAAGGAAATATATAGTAAAACTATAAAAGTGGGGGACCTCAGTTTTCTCCTAAAAGAACTAGGTAAACCTATTTTAAAATAAGGAAGAAAGAAGTAAAGGAAATGAATGAAATTTTAGAGAAGTTAGATTTAATAGATATCTGTAGAAAATTTATCAGGAATAAAAAGGAATATACCTTCTTTTCAGAAGCACATAGTACATATACAAATGTTGACCATGTACTAAAGCATAAAAACTTCACTATCAAATGCAGAAAAGCAGAAATAATAAATGTAACTTTTTTTTAGATCATAAGGCACTAAAAGTTAAAATCAAAAAGGGTTAATGGAAAGACAAAATAAAAATTAATTAGAAACTAAATAAATAAATTCTTCAAAACATGTGCATCAAAGGAGAAATCATAGAATTATCCACTGATTTCATTAAAGAGAATGACAATGAGGAGACAACTCATTGAAATTTATGAGATACAACCAAAGCAGTACTCAGGGAGAATTTATATCCCTGGATGCTTATATCAATCAAACAGGAAAAAAAGGTGATTAATAAGTTGTGTATGCTACTAAAAAATAGAAAAAATAAGCTATTAAAAACTCTTAGAATCTAAATTGGAAATATATAAATAAACTCAAAGAAGAAATTAATGAATTAAAATTAAAAGAATTATTGAACTAATAAGACTAGGAGCTAGTTATATGAAAAAATAAGAGTATTGGTTGATTTGATTTAAAAAGGAAAGAAGAGAATCAAATTACCTATATCAAAAATGAATATGGGTAATTTCACGTCTAATGAAGAAGTTAAAAAACATTAGTAGGAGTCATTTCACCTAATTATATGACAATAAATCTGATAATATAGATGAAATGGATGAATATTTAAAAAATATAAATTGCTGAAATTAACAAAAGAGGAAATAGAATATTTGAGTCATACTAACTCAAAAAAAGAAATTGAACAAGCTATCAATAAACTCTCCAAGAAAAAAATCCCTAAGGGTTGATGAATTCACAAATAAATTCTAGCAAACATTTCAAGAACAATTAATCCTAATACTTTACAAACTATTTGGCAAAATAAGCAAATGAGTACTATCAAATTATTTTTATGACGTAAATATAATGATGATACTTAAGGCAGGAATACCAAAAACAGAGAAAAAAATTATGGCCCAATTTTCTTAATGAGCATTGCTGAAAAGATTTAAATAAAGTATTAGCAAAGAGACTACAGAAATATATTACCAAAATTATTCACTATGATCTGGTTAGATTTATACCAGGAATGGAAAGCTCATTTAATATTAAAAACTTTCAGAATATGACCTTATCAATAATCAAACTAACATAAATCACAGTATTATCTCAAGTTGAAGAAAACTTTTGACAAAATTTAACATCCTTCCAATTGAAAACACTACAAAAAATAGAAATAAACAAGCCTTTCCTTAACATATTAAGTAATATTTATTTAAAACTATTCGCAAATATCATCTACAATGGAGATAAGTTAGAAGCCTTACTAATAATATCAGAAGTGAGTCAAGGATGCCTATTATCACCACTATTATTTAATATTGTACTAGGAAAAGTAGTTTTTTTAAAATTTAAACATTTATTAATATTCATTTAAAACATGGTTACATGATTCATGCTCCTACTTTCCCCTTCACCACCCGCACTCCCCCCACCCATGGCCAATGCACATTTCCACTGGTTTTGTCATTTGTCCTTGATCAAGACCTATTTCCAAATTGTTGGTAGATGTCTTGGTGTGGTAGTTTCGAGTCCACATCCTTAATCATGTGCACCCCGACCCATGCGTTCAAGCAGTTGTTTTTTCTTATATGTTTCCTCTCCTGCAGTTCTTCCTCTGAATGTGGGTAGTGTTTTTTACCATAAATCCCTCAGAGCTGTCCTGGGTCATTGTATTGCTGCTGGTACAGAAGCCCATTACATTCGATTTTACAATAGTATATCAGTCTCTGTGTACAATGTTCTTCTGGCTCTGCTCCTTTCGCTCTGTATCAGTTCCTGGAGGTCTCTCCAATTCGCCTGGAACTCTTCCAGTATGTTATTTCTTTTAGCACAATAGTATTCCATCACCCACATATACCACAGTTTGTTCAGCCATTCCCCAATTGAAAGACATACCCTCCTTTTCCAGTTTGTTGCCACCACAAAAAGCACATCTATAAATATTTTCGTGCAAGTCTGTTTATCTATGATCTCTTTGAGGTACAAACCCAACAATGGTATGGCTGGATCAAAGGGCAGGCATTCTTTTATAGCCCTTTGAGCATGATTCCAAATTGCCAGTCAGAATGGTTGAATCAGTTCACAACTCCATCAGCAATGCATTAATGTCCCAATTTTGCCACATCCCCTCCAACATTCATTACTCTCCCCTTCTTTCATTTTAGCCAATCTGCT
>NC_058130.1:443632858-443688529 GCF_016433145.1 Gracilinanus agilis | reverse complement strand
TATATTTGAGTAATTAGACCCCTGTCAGAGTTTTTTGTTATAAAGATTTTTTCCCAATTTGTTGTTTCCCTTCTGATTTTGACTACATTGTTTTTGTTTGTACAAAAGCTTTTTAGTTTAATATAATCAAAACCATTTAATTTACATTTTGTAATTTTCTCTAACTCTTGCTTGGTTTTAAAATCTTTCCTTTCCCAGAAATCTGACAAGTATACTATTCTGTGTTCATTTAACTTATTTATAGTTTCCCTCTTTATATTCAAGTCATTAACCCATTCTGAATTTATCCTGGTGTAGGGTGTGAGATATTGATCTAGACCTAATCTCTCCAGTATTGTTTTCCAAATTTCCCAGCAGTTTTTGTCAAATAGTGGATTCATGTTCCAAAAGTTGGGCTCTTTGGGTTTATCATACACTGTCTTGGAGATGTCATTTACCCCAAGTCTATTCCACTGATCCTCCTCTCTATCTCTTAGCCAGTACCATATTGTTTTGATGACTGCTGCTTTATAGTATAGTTTAATATCTGGTACTGCTAGGCCCCCTTCCTTCACATTTTTTTTTCATTATTTCCCTTGATATTCTTGATCTTTTGTTATTCCAAATGAAATTTGTTATAGCTTTTTCTAATTCAGTAAAGAAGTTTTTTGGTAGCTTGATAGGTATGGTGCTAAATAGGTGAATTAATTTGGGTAGAATTGTCATTTTTATTATGTTAGCTTATCCTACCCATGAGCAATCAATGGCTTTCCAATTGTTTAAACCCAGTTTTATTTATTTGGAAAGTGTTTTGTAGTTGTTTTCATATAATTGCTGTGTTTGTTTTGGTAGATAGATTCCTAAGTATTTTATATTGTCTAGGGTGATTTTAAATGGTGTTTCTCTTTCTACTTCTTGCTGCTCTAGTGTGATGGAAAGGTATAGAAATGCTTATGATTTATGTGCATTTATTTTGTATCCTGCAACTTTGCTAAAGTTCCTAATTAATTCTACAAACATCTTAGTTGATTCTATAGGATTTTTAAGTATACCATCATATCATCTGCAAAGAGTGATAGCTTAGTCTCCTCCTTGCCTATTTTGATACCTTAAATTTCTTTTTCTTCTCTAATTGCTACTACTAGTGTTTCTAGTACTATGTTGAATAATAGAGGTGATAATGGGCATCCTTGTTTTACTCCTGATCTTATTGGGAAGGCTTCTAATTTATCCCCATTGCATAAGATGTTTGTTGATGGTTTTAGGTATATACTGTTTATTATTTTTAGGAAAGGTCCTTCTATTCCTATACTTTTCAGTGTTTTCAATAGGAATGGATGTTGTATTTTGTCAAAGGCTTTTTCAGCATCTATTGAGATAATCATGTGGTTTTTGTTTGTTAGACTGTTAATATGGTCAATTATGTGGATGGTTTTCCTAATGTTGAACCAACCTTGCATACCTGGTATAAATCCCACCTGATCATGGTGGATGATCTTCTTAATTACTTGATGGAGTCACTTTGCTAGTATTCTATTTAAGATTTTTGCATCTATGTTCATTAGGGAGATTGGCCTGTAGTTTTCTTTCTCTGTTTTTGATCTCCCTGGCTTTGGAATCAGTACCATATTTGTGTCATAAAAGGAATTTGGTAGGACTCCTTCTTTGCTTATCATATCAAATAATTTGTATAGTATTGGGATTATTTGCTCTTTGAATGTCTGATAGAATTCACTTGTGAATCCATCAGGCCCTGGCGATTTTTTCTTAGGGAGTTCTTTGATGGCTTGTTCAATTTCTTTTTCTGATATGGGATTATTTAGGTATTCTATTTCTTCTGCTGTTAATCTAGGCAGTTTATATTTTTGTAAATATTCATCCATATCTCCTAAATTTTTATATTTATTGCTATATAATTGGGCAAAATAGTCTTTAATGATTGCCTTAATTTCCCCTTCATTAGAGGTGAGGTCTCCCTTTTCATCTTTGATACTGTCAATTTGGTTTTCTTCTTTCCTCTTCTTTATTAGATTGAGCAGTACTTTGTCTATTTTATCTGTTTTTTCAAAGTACCAGCTTCTAGTCTTATTTATTAATTCAATAGTTCTTTTACTTTCGATTTTATTAATTTCTCCCTTGATTTTTAGTATTTCTAATTTAGTTTCCATCTGGGGATTTTTAATTTGATCGCTTTCTAAGTTTTTGAGTTGCATGCCCAATTCATTAATCTCTGCCCCCCTTAATTTATTAATATATGCACTCAAGGATATAAATTTTCCCCTGAGTACTGCCTTGGCCACATCCCACAGAGTTTGTTAGGATGTCTTATCATTGTCATTTTCTTCAATGAAATTATTGATTGTTTCTATGATTCCTTCTTGACAAATTGGTTTTGAAGAATCATATTATTTAATTTCCAATTAGTTTTTGATTTTCCTGTCCAGGTGCCCTTACTAATTATTATTTTTATTGCATTATGATCTGAGAAGGTTACATTTATTATTTCTGCTCTTTTGCATTTGTTTGCAATGATTCTATGCCCTATAATATGGTCAATCTTTGTGAATGTGCCATGTGCAGCTGAAAAGAAGTTGTATTCCTTTTTGTCCCTATTTATTTTTCTCCACATATCAATTAAATCTAATTTTTCTAGGATTTCATTCATCTCTCTTACCTCTTTCTTATTTATTTTTCAGTTTGATTTATCAAGATCTGAAAGGGGAATATTTAGATCTCCCACTGATATGGTTTTACTATCTATTTCCTTCTTGAGCTCTGCCAATTTCTCCTTCATGAATTTGGATGCTATGCCACTTGGTGCATATATATTGAGCAATGTTATTTCCTTATTGTATATACTGCCTATAATCAGGATGTAATGACTTTCCCTGTCTTTTTTAAATCATATCTATTTTTACTTTGACTTTGTCAGAAATTATAATAGCCACTCCTCCATTCTTTTTCTCATTTGAAGCCCAAAAGATTTTGCTCAAGCCCTGAACCTTAAACTTTTGTATGTCCACCCATCTCATATGTGTTTCTTGTAGACAACATATGGTAGGATTTTGGTTTCTAATCCACTCTGTTATTTGCTTCCATTTTATGGGCGAGTTCATCCCATTCACATTCAGAGTTATAATCATCAGTTGTGCATTTGCTGACATTTTCGTATCCTCCCCTCTTCCTACCCCCTTTTTCTTATACAATTTCCTTTTAAAACAGTGGTTTGCTATTAAGCCTCTATCCCTTATCCACTCCCTTGATCAACTTCCCTTTCTACCCTCTCCCTTATTTCCCCCTCCTCTTTTTGTTTTTAAAGGCCTTATGAATTCCCTCCCCCTTCTTCTCCCCTCCCTTTTTTTGACCTCCACACTCCCCTGTTGCCCTTGGTTTATCCTTTCTGACTTTCTCAGAATGCTTAGATAAGGGTTTTATGTCCCAATGGATAGTATAACTACTCTTCCCTCTCCAGGTTGATTACACTGAGAGTAAGGTTAGATTATTACCTCTTAATGCTCTCTTCCTCTCTTTCTTATAATAGTATTTGACCCCTCTCCTTTCCATGCCCTCTTTGTGTGTAATAGAATATCCTATTTTTCTTATTCACTGAAGTTTCTCTTGGTGTCCCCTACTATTAACCCCCCTCTTTCCCATCCCCCATGTCATCTTAGATTATTTAATGTTCCACCCTCACCCTGTGAATTATTCTTCTGATTACTATAATAGTGAATACTATAATAGTGAATAGAGTTCACTACAGGGAATTATATATAACATTTCTCTACATAGGAATACAGATAATTAGATCTTACTGAGGCCCTTAAAAAGGCAAATTTAAAAATTATAAGTTTTCTTTCTTTCCCCTCTGTTTCTTATTTACCTTTTCATGTTTCTCTCGATTTTTGTGGTTGGATATCAAACTTTCCATTTAGCCCTGGTCTTTTCTGTGCAAATACTTGGAATTCTTCAATATTTTGAATGCCCATACTTTCCCCTGGAAATACATAATCAATTTTGATGGGTAGTTGATCCTTGGTTGCAGGCCCAGCTCTCTTCCCTTTCTGAATATCGTATTCCAAGCCTTACAGTCTTTTAGCGTGGAGGCTGCCAGATCCTGTGTGATCCTGATTGGTGTTCCTTGATATATGAATTGTCTCTTTCTGGCTTCTTGTAAGATTTTTTCTTTTGCTTGAAAGCTCTTGAATTTGGTAATTACATTCCTGGCCGTTTTCTTATCTGGATCAAATTTAGTGGGTATTCTATGGATCCTTTCAATGTCTATATTGCCCTCTTGTTGTAGGACTTCAGGGCAATTTTGCTGAATAATTTCTTTTTGTACGGAATCCAGGTTTCTATTAATTTCTGGTTTTTCTGGAAGACCAATTATTCTCAAATTGTCTCTTCTAGACCGGTTTTCTTGGTCTGTCACTCTTATTGAGATATTTCATGTTTCTTTCTATTTTTTTCAGTCTTTTGACTTTGTTTTATTTGTTCTTGTTGTCTTGAGAGATCATTAGCTTCTAATTGCTCAATTCTAGCCTTTAGGGATTGGTTTTCGGCTATGATCTTTTGGTTTTCGGCTATAATCTTTTGTTTTTCGACTATAATCTTCTGGTTTTCCTTTTCGCTCTGGATATTTCTGGTGTTCAATTTGCTTATCAGTTCATTTGATTTCTGAGCCTCACTTTCCAATTGCAAGATTCTACCTTTTAAACAGTTATTTTCTTCCCAGATCTCTTCCATTTTCCTCAAAATCTCAGTTTGGAACCCTTCCATAGCTTGTGACACGTTTTCCTTATTTGAGGTGGGTCGAGATGCTTTTTTGTTCTCCTCCTCTGTTTGCTTGGTTGTCTGGATTTTCTCTGTGTAAAAGTTGTCAAGTGTTAACTACTTTTTTTTCTTGTTGTTAATCATTCTCTTCTGAACTTCCTGAGTCTGGGTAGCCATCATTAGCCCAGCAGCTTCTCAGCTTTATCCTCGCACTCAGGATCTGTACCCGGTCCTTTGGCTCCTGAGGTCTGAGGTCTGGTTTTTTCCAAGGTCAAGCCCCCTGGTGGATCCCCTTGCTTGATCCTCTGCTGGATGTTCCTTTACAAGTCTCAGGGTGCTGCTTCCACAGTCGTATACCCATCTGCACTGGTTCCCCACTCAGGGTTTCAGAGCTTTAGCTATTGGCTGTGTCTGCCTCTACCCACGCCTCCGCCCGTGCCTGCGCTCTGAGCCCAAGCTCAGCGTTCATGCTCGTTCTTTAGCTTTTTGGGGTCCCAAATCTTGCTGCTCTCAGGAACAGGCCCTGGAGCTGCCAATGACTCGATGGGTGCCCCAAACTTGCTCTATTTCTTTTTAGCTGGCTTCGGTGCTATAGGTGGTGTGTTTGGAGGGGTTGGGGGTGGGGTGGTTGCTCAGCCCGCGATTTAGTGAGAGCTGTTTCACCCCTTTATAGCATGGAAATGTCCCGATTCGACATACCTTCCACGCTGCACCCTGTTGTGGGGTTCCTCCGTTCGTCTGGACTTGTTTTTATGTCCCCTTGATGAGTCCTGTGTGTTTCGGTCAGGAGAGTTTAAGAACTGCTTTTTACTCTGCCACCATCTTAACCTGGAACCTAGGAAAGCTAGTTTTAGTATTTAGTGAAAAAAAAATTGAAGGAATTAATGGAGTCAATAAGGAAAATAAATTAACATTCTGCAGAATATATGATGGTATACATGGAGACTACTAGGAAATCTACTAAAAATTAGTGGAAATACTATATAATAAAGAAGTAATCATCAAAATAATCTGGTACTGACTAATAAAAGGAAAGGGGAAATTGAGTAGGGATAAATTATGTCAGCATTGTAATGTTTGATAAAACCCCAAAATGCCAGATTTTTGGGATGAGAGCTCACTACTTGACTAAAACTTCTGGGAAAATTGGAAAATAGTATAGCAAAAATTAGGTTTAGGCCAATATCTCACAAAGTATAACAAGATAAAATCAAAATATGTATATGATTTAAATAAAGAGTGATATTATAAGTAAATTTGGATAACAAAGTATAGTTTACTTGTCAGGTCTATGGAAAGTGAAGGATTTTTTTACTGAACAAGAGATTTAGGATATGAAGCTCTAAAATGAGAACTTTCAGTTATCTTAAATTGAGAGCTTTTTGTCCAAACAAAACGAATACAACCAAGATTAGAAGGGAAACAACAAACTGGAGGCGGGATAATAATGTCTCTGATTAAAATCACATTTCTCAAATATATAAAGAATTAAGATAAATTTATAAGAATCCAATTCATTCCCCAATTGGTAAATGGTCAAAGGATATGAATAGGTAATTTTCAGATGAAGAAATCGAAACTATCAATAAGCATATGAAAAAAATGTTCCAAATCCTTCTTAATTAGAGAAATGTAAATTAAAATAACTCTGAGATACAACCTTGAACCTATCAGACTAGGCAATATGACAATAAAGAATAATAATACATGTTACAGGGAATGTAGCCAAATTGGGATACTAATGCACTGTTGGTGAAGTTGTGAATTGATTTAACCACTCTAGAGGGCAATTTGGAATTATGTCTGAAAGCTATAAACCAATGGATACCCTTTGATCCAGCAATTCCATTACTAGATCTGTATTCTGAAGAGATAATAAAAGGGACATGATCTGTTTGTACAAAAATATTGGTAGCTGAGCTTTTTGTGGTGGCAAATAATTGGAAACTAAAGGGAATGGGTGGACAAAATGATGATAGGATATGATAGTGGTTGAATAATATTATGCTATAAGGAATGATAAACTGGATGATTTCAGCAACAACTGAAAAGACCCATGTGATCTAATGAAGAGTAAAATGAGCAGAACCAGGAGAACATTATATATAGTAACTAAAATATTATAGAATGATCAAATGTGATAGATTTTGCTGACAGAAATACAATGATCCAGGACAATTCTGAGGGACTTATGAAAAAGAATGCTATCCACCTCTGGGAGAAGAACTGTTGTAGTATAAATGCATATGAAATAAATGCATATGATTTATCACTAGTTTATTTGGGTATATAATTTGGGGTTTGGGTTTTATAAAATTATTTTTACAAAAATGAATATGTACATATACTTTGTGTGATAATGCATGTATAAACCAGAAAAAATTACAAATAAATGAATTAATTCAATTATTAAAAATAAATTTTCCAGTAGTGTGGCAAATAAGTAAAGTGGATATTTTGAAGAAATGGGATTTTCCTTTAACCTAACATTCTAAAATATAATTGACTATTTAATCTCCTTATGCATCCATTGGTGCCTCAAATTACAACCCAAGGATAAAATATTATAAAATATCTCTAATAATATTTCTTTGTTAGAGTGAAACAAGTGAACAACATTACAATATCAATGCAGAGGGAAAGGTAATGTATGGAATAACTATAAAAAATTAATAGTTAATTATACTATTGTGAAGGGTTAAATTTTGGGTAGGACTTTGACAAAAGTATGGAGAACAGTTTGGTAAAACACAAAACACTTAGTTTATTTGAGACGTTTGGATAGGAAATAGGAGGGAGGAAAGTGAGACTATTACTCTAATATCTTATTTTTTTTTAAACCCTTATACTTTCGGTGTATTGTCTCATAGGTGGAAGAGTGGTAAGGGTGGACAATGGGGGTCAAGTGACCTGCCCAGGGTCACACAGCTGGGAAGTGGCTGAGGCCGGGTTTGAACCTAGAACCTCCTGTCTCTAGGCCTGACTCTCACTCCACTGAGCTACCCAGCTGCCTCTAATATCTTATAACTATATCTAAAACTCCAACCTAACTAAAATTTCTATTAAAAAAAACCCTAATCTAACTGGTTTCAAAGGCAGGTTCTTCTGCTGGGGGCAGGCCCATCCTAAAATCCTACACTTTATTTTTAAGAATTTATTCACTATCTAACTACCTACAGAAGCTAATCAAAAAGATTTAATCATATTCCAACCTTTTTAAATCCATTTTTTTTCTACCTCAACTGTCAGTTGGTACAACTGCCCATCTCACTCACACCAAACAGCTAGGGCTCCTGCTCTCTAGAAAACTCCAGAATAAAAGCATCCTACCAACTGTTCTTTCCCTTATATACCTACTTCATCTCCTATGTATTGGAATCTTCAGGTCTCTTACACAGATGCCTGTCAGTTAAGAGTCTCTTACTGAGAAATCTTTCTCTTCCCTTGCCTCTTAAAGAGACAGAGAGATATTAAGAAAACTCTTTTAACACTATGAAATATTTTTTAATATCTAGATGCCTAAATGATTCTGTGATCATATATAACTGAATGTTTCTTTCAGGAACATACCACAAAATTCACCTATAACTTCTGTGTGAAATTATCCAGATCTTCCATAATTCATCATTTTTCACCCTTTCATATTAAGTGTAAGTTTCTCATTTTTTCATTACATTTTGAATACAAAGTAGAATGCTCTATCTTATCTACATGATGCGTGTTACTCTAGCATGAAACTGCAGTGTCTACTTTTTTTCTTTTCAAACATATCTCTTAATCTTATATTTATAAATTCCTGGTTGGCTATATTGTTTAGCTTGATCAGAACAAACATGCATTACCCCATTTGTTTCTATTTTATTTTCTTATATATTTGCTTAGAGACAGGTATTGTTAAAGGGACTTTTTAAATCTCTCCCTTTGTCTCCTTAAGAGGCTAGGGTGCAAAATTTCTAAGTGGATCAGAATTAACAGGAGTCAGTGATCCAGAGATGAAAATTCCAGAGATGAAGCAGCTGCTGACACTTCAAGGTCTTTTGCCTCTGGGATCTCTAGAGAGCAGTGTTTTGAGGAAGATCAATAAATGAGTATTTAGGAGACTTAGTAGGCAGGGCTAAAAGATTCTAAACAGAATGGGGAAGCAGGAAGTTGTGCTTCTTTCTCTGAGACAGACTCCATGGTGGTTGGGGACAAGTTGTAACTGACTCCTGGGAGACCTCAAAGGAAGTGGAGTTTGTACCCTGATTTTCTGATATCCAAAAGGAGGAAAGTCATTTGCCTGTGGGAGGTTGGGTCAACACTATAAAATCTAACCTGAGTTGCTGGTCAGCTCAGGTTGGTTTAGCTCCCTGAGTTATCCAAATGAAGGGGTACTGGTTGAAGACCTGGAAAAGCTGTACCATTGCTGGAGTGTGTCAGGACTCTGCTGTGAGGATACCCACTTCAGTCCTGCTATTCCTTGGGCCCTGTCTTGCTTTAGTTCTCAGTTCTGTGTAGATAAGTCCCTCCCCTGACCCTGTGATTTGCCCATAGTCTGGAAGTATAGAAACCCCTATTCCCATCCTTTAGACTATAGTTTTCCTTAATTAAACTTGTTTATAAGCCCTCTTGTCATTTACTTGCTGGTTTCACAGACTTCCTGTCTAGGTGGATCAGTGGGACAGTTAAGGCCAAACTGTCACTTCTATCAACTGTCATTTCCAAACAGCTAAACCCAGTTTCCGTAACTTATTTGGTCCCAGACTATTGTCCATTCCTGTCTCCTACTCACCCTTCTGAACCCAATTAAAGATTTAAGTTAACTGAGGTCTGACTCTGAGGCAAGGATCTGCTGGCAGTTAGCTACTGACCTTTGAGATGCTATAGAAAATTGATTGAAGGAGTGAGTGAGTGGTGGCTATCTATTACTTTAGGTAGTTAGTTAGTTAGTGAATAACTTATAGATAAAGTAGGTTAAGATAGGCCTGGCATGCCAGGGTGAATAACCTGTCCTGAAAAGACAGTTAGAGGTAATTTTAGGTAATTAAGAATTTTAGGTATATTTATAGGGTATAAAATTAATAATCTCTCTTTCCTCATTTCTATCTTTCTATCTGTATTTCTTTCTTAGATTAAACCAAGTTTAATCTAAATCCAAGTTCCTGTTAAACTACCCTCCTCACTTTGTTAGATTCCTTAATTTAACCCTTATAATACGTAAAGAATCAGCCAGGAGTTTGATTAACCTGTTAATCTTCTATTCCTCACTTTTTACCATACTATCCCCACTTTTCAAGAATACATAGGCAAAAAAGTAGAAGTGCAGGAAATTTTTATAGGAAATCCAATATGGTGCTAGAAATTATGGCACATGTAGGTAAGTAGGAGGTTCTATTCTATCTCAAATAACTCCTGCTCCCTGAGAGAATTGATGAGCTGGCACAGCTCCCAGTTTCTGATATTTTCAGATAGTTATCATTTTGAGGAGTTTTTTTTTCTGATAGTTACTTCAAATATATCAGATTTACCAATTAATTTACCTAGTTCTCTCTAAGAAGAAGAAACAGTGCAAAGATAGTTTAATTGAGACTCAATTTTCATACCTTGAGACTTGACTTGCATACCTTGAAGATTGTATCTCTCAAATAGCCCAAATTATTGTTCATCTTACAGAAACTATCTCCTACTCTAATCAACCTGTCTCTCCTACTGTTCCTACTTCCTCTACCAAATCCACAGCAGCTGAAGCAAAAACCCAAGAGAAAGAAACAACAAGAAATAATCAAGATGCAGGCCTAGTCCCCTTAAGAGAAGTACTGGCTTAGTTACCATAAGACATCAAAAACCATTTGCCCCTCACGATATTGAGGGATTTAAGAAGAGCACCCCTTCTTTTGAGGATGAGCTGATAGCTATTATCAAAGAGTTAGAAAGCATATAAGCATATGTCAAAATTGTCATCCAACCTGGACTGATTTTGAACATCTGTTAGTGGAGTTGTTAAAGAAAAGGGAGAAAGATAAGATTATCTCACTTACTAATGAGGTTTGGGGAAGGGAAATAGTTCACTGGATGTTAAAAGACCCCAAATGGGATTTTAATGATGAAGCTGATTACACTAGATTGTGTCAGACTGGGGAGTCAGTGCTCAAAGCCATGAAAGCATGTTCAGACAGACTAGGTATCTGAACAAAGTTTTGGGGGTGTGAAGAGTACCTCTGAAAGTCCTAAGGCTTTCATCATAAATGGTTTCTTTGTGACCTTTATATGTGGAACATTTGTTCCTTTTGATGCTAACTCCCCTATGAATTTATTGGAGAGAGATATTTTATAAATTAAGAGCCATGATAATATGCACTCAAGATGGTGATCTTACATTAGAACAACCTGAGGAATCTCTAAATTTGTTCACTGTAATCTTTCTAGATAGTCAAGAGGTGGGAAAAAGTCCCACCTTTGAAATACTCACAGATATACCCAAGTATCTCTGAGCTACATCTTCTTCCCATCTAGGCCTACTTAAATCAGCTGTTACACTTCAAATTAGAACAAAAGTTTGCCCACCTCCTTCAATTCCTTAGTATCCATTATCAAAAGAGGCAATCAGTAGAGTTACCCCAGTAATAAATTCTTTAATTGAACAAAAAATAATAATCCCATGAAAATCAGAATACAATACATCTCTCTTGCCTATTTAAAAACCAAAATAAGATGAAAATGGAAAACCTGTTTATTGATTTGTTCAAGATTAAAGATTTGTTAATAATCATGTCATCAAAAGACACCCTGTTGTTCCAAGTCCATCCACCATTATTTCCTCCATTCCTAGCACCACTAAATATTTCACAGAAGGAGATTTGTGTTCCATCCTTTTTTCAATACTCATCCATGAAGATTCCCGGAACACATTTGCATTCACCTGGAAAGGTTCTTAACATGTGGTGTCGCACAGAGAGACACCACATGTTAAGAGACACTTACATAGATAGCTCAATATTATATTTACCTAGATAGATATCTATTTACATAGAGAGCAAATATTGAGTTTAAGGATAGTTGTTTAATTCATTTTGTGTATCATTTACTCTTGGCCTAACCAAATGCTACAGCATGAAGAAAATAACAAACATCTCCTGTTGGAATTATATGAGAGGACACAAAATCTCAAAAGCACAAGTTCTCTGGTGTCTTCCAAAAGTGAAGTTTTTAGGATTTGTTTTAGCCAATGGTACCCACTTCTTTGCCCCTAAGCATATTGAAGATATCCAAAAATTGAGTGCCCTATCCACTAAGATAGAGTTGAAAGCAATTTTGAAAACAACAGGATTTTGCAGGCAATGGATTCCTTTCTATAGAGAAATCACCAAACTCCTTATAGCATTGACAAAAGATGCAGTCGTAAGTTGGAGGTAGAGTACCCAGCAGGGCTTACTAAATTAAAACAGGCTATCATACCTGGCTCTCCAAATATTGTAAGAGTTAAATTAAGGAGTTCGACAAAGTGAGGAGAGCAGTTTAACAGAAACTTTATTTAGTCTAAGAAAGAATTACAGATAGAAAGACAGAAAAGAGGAAAGAGGGATTATTAATTTTACCCTATAAATGTACCTAAAATTCCCAATAACTACCTAAAATTTCCTGAAACTACCTCTAACTGTCTTCTCAGGACAGGTTCTTCTGCTTGGCACACCAGGCCTAATCTAACCTACTCTATCTCTACATTATTCACTAACTACCCAACTTCCTAAAATAATAGGCAGCACCCATTCACTCACTCCTTCAATCAGTTTTCTATAGCAGCCCAATGGTCAGTAGACAACTGCCAGCAGATCCTTGCTTCAGAGAGTGACCTCTTGCTCTCTAGAGATCCCAGAGGCAAAAGACTCTTCAACTGTCAGCAGCTACTTCCTTATCTCACTAATCTCTCCTAACTTCCTGTCATAGGGCAAGATAATATCTTTCCTCAGTCTTGGTCTCCCTGGTAATGGAATCTTCAGCTCTGGCTCACTGACTCCTGTAAGTTCTCTTCTACTTAGAAATTCTGCTCTCTAGCTTCTTAAGGAGACAGGGAAAGATTAGGAAAATTCCTTCAGGAGTATGATACATATTTTGTGATTACATGAAGGTAATAGAAGAATATTTGTGTCAGATTTTTCTTTCTGAGAACAGCTCTGCTTTGTTTTAAAATTCACTTTATATTTTTTCTCAAGGGAATTAGAGTATTTTCCCTTTCCTCTTTCATTTTGGGGCTAGTTCATAATCCATTTATACAATCTCTACAATATATTAAATTATATGACAGGTGAAAGTTAAAATGACTGATGGAACAAAGGTTCAAATTTCCAAGTAGAGTATATTAATTTATTAAGCAATGCATGCTAATTGCCTCACAAAACAGTTTTGGCACTGGAACTACAAAACTAGAAGATAGATTTTCAAACACTAAAAATAATTAATCAAACATTTATTAATTAATAGAAAATAATTAACTAAGATACAAAATTAGGTAATTTGATTTTTAACTGGAGGAAAGATTAGAGCCTTTGCATGTTGGATCGGGGAGAGTAAAGTGAAATATCCCATGTGCAGAAGAAAAAGAATATGTTTCCTACCCAAGTGCAGATAAAAAATTAAAATAATATGGAGGGGTCAGCAGATGACTTAGTGGATTGAAAGCCAAGCTTAGAGATCGGAGCCTTGATTCAAATCTATCCTCTGACAGTTCCTACTTATATGACCCTGGGCAAGTCACTTAAACCCTATTGCATAGCCCTTAGCATTTTTCTCTCTTGTGTCTAATAGTTCTGGCTCTAAGACAGGAGGTAAAGATTTTACTTTTTAAAAAGATTATTGAAATAATTTATGATTGATCAAAGAGTTCAGTTTGTAGATGACATATGGGTTACTTGAGATGTATAACTGTGAGAAAAATCTTTCTTTTGATTTTTGTATCTGATCAGGTTTCTTGTTATTATACCTTAGGCCTTTAGATAATGGTCTCTAAGAAGCAGGCAGAGGTGATCCAGATTACTACATACATAAAGTGACATTCAAACAGTGAAATAAGTTCTTATTTTCCACAATTGAGTAAAATTTTTCATAAGACAAAAATTGAACTAGACACACCCCAGAATAGAGACTAAGCTAGCTCCAGAATTCTGTGACAAGATGGAGTCAGTGTGGTTCAATCAGTTCCCAAATGTTGTCCTAATGCCCTCATTTCCTTCAAATCAAATTCAAAACACAAATGTGTGTGATAAACTGGGCTATCAACTTTCTTATCCATTTTTAATTTTCTTATTTGGATCGTTAATGAATTTCTACTTCATTGTTTTTGGACTGGGTTCCTCTATTGTAATGTCCCTTGAACACAGAATGATCTAGATGATTACCATATCTCCATCGTGGATCCTGTGATTATTTTCTTCCACCATACTGAAAACACTTTTAGGAAACATTTACTTTTTCCCTTTCCTGTTTGTTTTTCTTCTTTCTTTTTTCAGAGATATTGAATAGGTTTATTTCTGTCATGTCTTTCAAAGAATCTGAAAGTATTTTGACATATGAATGAAAGACATTTTGTTGAAAGAGCATTATACGGTTACTTTTAGTTCAACATAATTACGTTTTCATGATCTTCAAATACTGAACAGATTGGGACCTTGAATTTTCTGTATTTCTACCAAATGAATTACTAAAGATACTCTCCATTATAGTAAATAAACAAATATTTTAAGCCCTTGACCATACATTGTTGCTACACTTATATGCTATTTATAGATGAAGATAATCTGAAAAAGGGAAGTGATTAGCAAGTGACCAAGGACTAGAAAAGAACTCTTACTGATGATGGAATTTGTGTTGCATCTTGAAGAAAGTCAGATCTAATAAAATGGAAGTGAGGAGGCAGAGAACTGCAACTAGGTGGAATAGATGTTTGAGCTCTACCTTTGAATTGGTCAAATCTGATTTCAAATACTGCCTCAGACATGATCTGTGTAGCTTTGTTTGCTCATATAAAATGGATAATGATAACATTTACTCAGTTGATGTGAGTATCAGAAATAATTATTATCAAAGTTCTGAAAGGGTGATGTGGTGAAAGCAATCTTAGTACAAAGAACTGAAGTAAAGAGGAAGTAGAACATGTGACCAATGTGTGTGTAAGTGGGAGCTGATTCAATGATTCTCCAAGCCTGAAGAAATAACATAGAATCCAGCTTGGGCCATTTCTGCCCACAGAAAAGCCAGTTGGGGCAGATACCAAGTGTGACAAACCATGATTTACTCAATGTGGAAGGAGACAGAAATGTTTTGAGAGCTAGCTCACAAAAATAAAAATCAGAAAGCAGGAAATGAAGGATAATGAAAAGAAGGAAGTAAAGGCTTTGAAGTACCATTGAACTTGGGAAAAAATAGTAACAATGTAATATACATGAGAATTTCTTTATGAAGATATAAAGAGTGAAACAAGTAGAACTCAAAGAACAGTATGTATAACAGATATATATATATGCATATATATATATATATTTAGAAAAAATGACCAGCTTATCCCCAGAGGAAGAATTGATAAATAGAAATAAGCAACACAAAATCTTACATACCAATATATCTTTTTTTTGTCAAATGATGCCTTTTCTAATGAAGAGAAGGATGGGAGGAAGTATTTTAATGTAACAAAGAAATGAATCAATTCTATTTAAAAAATAGGCATGACAACTTGAAGATCTAGTAAAAGAGTTCAGACATTTATGAATAAATATGGATCCAAAACTTGATGAGACATAGAATCTTGTGAAATGATGTATTTGTGTATATGTGAGTGTGTATAGATATGCACATACATGTGATGTTGGAAACAAATTGTATTGATAACTACCTATATATCTTCATAAATATGAAAATTATATAATTTGTTCCACTTCTGATTTTTAATAGGATAATATCTAATTTTAAATTAATATACATTTAGAAATCATTGAAGAGTGTTGTAAAAAATTTTGGTCTTAACCTATTTTCTGCCAGAGTGCTTTCAGTTTTCCTAACCATTTTTTTCTCAAATAATGGAGTTTCTCCCCAAACCTAGGTAACTTACGCATTCCACTTTATCAAACACAGAGGTATTGAGTTTATGTGTTTTTAATTCTTTCTCATTTAGTCTGAGTACATTGTGTTTTTTCTATGATGCAACCAATACCAAATGGTTGTGAAAGCTATATTCTCTAGTATAGTTTGATATATTTAATGCTATTTTTCTGTATCTTTACTTCTTTATCATAGTTTCCATATAATAATCTAGTATTATAAGATATTTTGTTTCTCTCACTTAATTTTATTACCATCTTATCAAGTTATATAAAGTATTTATTGGTTAAATTGATTGGTATAGTATCATAATAATAAATTAATTTGGTAGTAACATTTTAGGATGTTTGTCCGTGCTAACTGTGAGCACTGAACATTCCTCCAGCAAGTTAGATTATTCTTTATTTCTTTATATAGTGCTTTGTAGTTGAATCTATGCAAGTCTTTTGTGTATTTGAGATGTGATCCTCTGATATTTTATGCCTTTTGTAGTTATTTGGAATGGCATTTCCCCTGCTATTATTTTATCTTTTTATGAAATATTTTATAGAAATATTGATTTTTGAGGATTATTTTCTACTCTTCAACTTTACGAAAATAATTAATTGTCCCAAATTATTTCTTTGCTTAAACCTAGAGGTTTCCAATTAAAATATCATGTCAACTGTGATCAGAGATAGTTTTATCTTTATTTACCTATTTTTTTATTATTATGAATTATCTCTCTTGTTTTGGGTAGTATTTACGTAAACTTATCAAATACTAGTAGGAGAGTAGACATTCTTATTTTGTGTCACTCCTATATTTATTGTAAAACATTTCAGTGCATTCCTGTTGCACATCCTGCTTTTTTTTAGGTTTTAGAAAGATCCTTTTTATGATATTAGAAAGATCAAATATACCACTTATTCATACAGCTTTTAGCATAAAATAGTGTTATATTTCATCAAAGGTTTTTTTTGGATCTATTGAGATAATGTAATGTTGTAAGTTTTATTTTTATTATGATTCATTGTGTTTATTTATATAATTAAATATATTTAAAAATATTTAATTTTGGACCATCTCTGGATCTCTGGCAAAAATATCAATCAATAATAAAGGATTTAAAAATTAATTTCTGTAATTTTCTTGATAGAATTTTGTTTATAATTTTGAGTTAAAGTTCATTAATTATATTATTCAATTATTTTCTTTCTATGTTTTAATCTTTCCCTCTTCAAGTAATTGAGATCACATGTATCTATAAATGCATGATTACTTTGAACTCCAATCTCTTTGATATTCTCTTTCTGTTATTTATTTATTTCCATACCTTTCTTCAATCAAAGCATAATATGACTGCCTATGGATTAAAACTTTTGCAAGCTAATGACATTGACTTACCCCATTGCAAAGACATCATTTTGACTTTTAATCTCTTACTGTCCACTTCTAACTGTGAAAGTACATGCCAACTATGTATTTTAAATGTCTTCTAGAGGTTATACATTTTAATTTGTAAGATATTACATGAATAATTCTTCTTTTTGAAGCTGTAGAAACTGAGTCCTAGGAAAATTAGATAAAGATTGTATTCTCTCATGAAATAAATATCAAATCTAAGAACTGAACTCAGATATTGTGACTCCCAAATCCAACATTTCATGCATGTATCAATGTCACCATATTGTCATTATTGTGATTTCCATTGCTTTACATTATAATCCTTCTAATTCCTGAGCTCCAAATTAATATTTTGAATTTATTTCCTTTGATTAATTTTCAAATAAGAACAAGGATTATATGAATTAATTAAAGATATTATAATATTATGTTATAATATTATAAATAGATAAATGTGTTTCTGAATAGAGAGAGAGGAAGAAAGAGAGTAGGAAGAAGGGAGAGAGAGAGAGAGAGAGAGAGAGAGAGAGAGAGAGAGAGAGAGAGGAATCATATGACACAATTTGATGAAGTACTGATTATTTCTGAGTCAATAACTTTTGAAATATACTGTGTCATTCAAAAGAAGTCATTTGTGTTTCCAGTTCCCCCACAAATACTTCTCTAATTCTATAAATCTTACATAGTTATCTATCTTCACTGGATGGGGGAATTTCTTTATCAGGAACCCTTTAAAGTTTGAAATCCTAGATTTGAACTTAAAAAAATAAATAAATAAATCAATAGTAAATCGATTATTGTTTACTATATTACAGTCATTGTCCCAGTCTCTAAGGACATTAAGATGAAAATGAGACTTTGCCTTCATGGAAATGACTATATTCTCAGAAAAATGACACATACACTTAAAAATATATCACTCACACATATTAAATACACACATATATGTGTATATATGTAACTAAAGCCATAATACTAATAATAGCATTCATGTAGCACCTCAAGGTTTCAAAGCATTTTATAAAACAAATCTCATTTCTTTCTCACAAAAATTTTGGAAGGTAGGTGCTATATTTCATTGGAACTGTGATTTTATTTTTCATTGTTAGAGAGGACTTTTGATGAGGAAGCTTCCATTGTTGTAGGACAGCTAAAATCAGTTTCTTTCAAGTAGTGAAAGGTTTAGAAAGCACTCCATGAACAGTCAGTATGTATCACAATTGAGCCTTCTTCTTCTTCTAGTCAGGATAAACCATGATCTTCCTGACTAGAAACACAGAAAATACAGAGAGAGCAAATAACAGAATTTTGTGCAAATGGTTCTGTATATGCTTGAGTGAACCTAGTAACTTCATGCATGTCAGTGTTCTTATTTTTTGAAGAGGAGTTTACACCTGATTTATTGTAGCAATACTGATAAAATGAAAGTTAGCAGTTCTACTTGGATGACTATGCAAATTTTGATAAACTATGTATGTAAACATATTTGTGGTCCTATATAGTTTTCCCCAAAATGATCAGCAATGATTTAGTTAAGAATAAATATTAAGGAGGAAAATTTTTGTTTAGTGAATTCTTACCAACTTATATGTCTATTACATCTCCTGATAATAAATTTATCTATGTGTACCCTAGCATAAATCTTATCTGCAGAATCTTGTGCCAAGCTGCTACTGAATTTAGTATTGTCTTAAGGATAAATTAATTACCAAAAGGGGAAAATTTAATTACCCTAAACTGGAATGAAATGTTAATGGGATTTACTGATAGCTGGTAGGCCTGGTCATGTGTAACTCCCAGATTATCAGACATCTGAATATTGGACCATCTAGAATATTTTTGTGGCAATTTCTGACTAAAATAAATTGTTCCCAGATAGGATCCTTAAAGTTTGACTGAGGTTTATGATTTTCCTGAAGTTTATTATTGAACTAGAAAACAAAATCAACCTCTTTATTCAATTGAAAGAGCTGAGAAAGTACACCATCTTTCCCATGAACTATATGAAGATGTGTAAGAGTGGCTTAAGGTAGAGTTATAGGAATATCTATCTGTTCCATTATGACTGCCAATAATTCTACCTTTATTTTCCCTAGACTGAGATCATTTATCTGTTAAATAGTACTGTTTCACTGATGTACATAATTTAAGCTTATTGAGAGGTTTTGGTTTTTTGCTCTTTATTTATATTTTATTATTTATTTATATTATAAATTGCATGTATTTATTGAAATAGATTTTGGAAACATTCATTTAGTAAGCATTTATTGAGAACTTGTTTTGTGTAATGCAAATACAAGGAAGCTGTTGTGTAATAAGAATCATCATATTACAATGAATGATCTTCATGTGTTGAACATAGTCATCATTACTGAAAACAAAAGATATTTTTATTTGATTGGATCAATCAGTTGATAGGATCTGCTGTATTATTTTAAAATCTCCTGGCATTCATTGTAGGCAAATATAAGATAGGACATGAAGATAGAGAGGAAATAGAAACACACAGACAGCAGGACACATGAGTTTTGCTGGAAGAGATGGACATTCTATGTAGAATGCAGAAAGAGGAGTGGTTGTTGGGAGTCTGAACTGCCAGAAGCAATGAGCAAGATGTGTGACATCTTGGATCCAGTTAGTAGTTTGTATCCTTTCTTTGGAGACATTGGGGAGATATCTGGAAAGCATCAGGACTGAGGGAAGGGCATGTCTCTGTGATTGTGTGGACTAGTCAGAGAGGGTCTCTAACCCAGTCTGTGGATTTATTGGCTGACAAGGATTTGTTCATCTACCTGAACATTGTGGTCTCAGCTTTGATATATCATCTCCAGGAGTGTGAGAACTCCCCTTTCACTCCAAAGTAGCC
Source organism: Gracilinanus agilis (assembly GCF_016433145.1). Lineage (NCBI taxonomy): Eukaryota > Metazoa > Chordata > Mammalia > Didelphimorphia > Didelphidae > Gracilinanus > Gracilinanus agilis. The sequence continues at coordinate 443,668,461 of NC_058130.1, read as the reverse complement.
ACTCCTGATTCCCAGCTTTGGCTGCCTGTCTGTGCTTAGGTCTATGAAACCAGCACATTCTCTTGGCAATTGGCAGATCCCTTAGCCTTAGCTTAGACAAACCTAATCCCACCTTCCTTCCCAAAACTTTATTAAATAGTTTTATAAATTATAGCCTACTTTCCTTCTCTACAACCAATCAAGAACTCACTAACTGAGCTGTTTATTCTCTGGCTTAGTTAAGGAAAACAGTTGGGTCTAACTGCTCTTCACAACCCTGTCACCACTTACTCCCAGCTGAGTTTGTGGGAGTAGGTGAGATTCCTAGTGTATTTGTGTGTAAGGCAGTTACCCCACTTTACCCCAATCATGGGAATGAGTGGTGAAAGGACTGAGAGAATGGCAATTGAGGTTAACTGTACTTTTAACTCTAACCAGGGATTAAACTACACAATAGTGGGTCCTTGTTGGTTGTGGAGAAGGAAACAAACAGGAAGTTATCTCAACTGTTTAATAAAGTTAAGGGAAAGGAAGTTGGGAAAGATTTTGAATAAACTAATAAAGAGGGCACAGCCAACTGTCAGTTAGAAAGGCTGGCTTCTCTCTGGCTCTAGCACAAGCAGACAGTCTGACTAGAACGTGTAAGAAATAAAATAGATATAAAAGGATAGATTTAAAAATACTAGGATATTAAAAGATTTATTGGTAGTCATTAGAAAAATGAAGCCACATGCCATGTTAAGAGTCAGTTTAAAAGACCCACACCTTGTTAACCCCTCTCTCCATCCTGGTTCAGTTCCAATTCACCAAAGGGGAAGTGCCAATCCAGCCACTCACTATTTATCCTTCTGTCTACATGATTATACTTCCTTTCTATGTGATAACGCAAGAGAGTAAGCCAGTTGGATGATGGGAAATGTAGTTTCAAAGACTCCAAAATTTCCACAGGAAGTTTATATCAGAGACCTCAAAATTTCAATTACACAAACAGGAGTGGCTACTAAGGGCTTTGGAGAAAAGGGGATTTCTCATGCCACAGGAGATACTGCTCCAAGCTGAATCCTTGATGTTATAGGTACTGGAACAAATTCTTGGTCAGTTAGTAAATACCACAAACTAAGGTTAAAGGCACTCTGTAATTGGTCTGACCAATTACAGTGACTTGTTATTTCCTCAGTTTAGGCACTTGCTTGATGTTTTCACCCAAGGTCTCCAAAGTTTCAGGATACAGACTGCTAACAAGATCCCAGCTACCAAGCTCCTTAATTCAGCTCTTGACAGTTCACAACTCAACCACCTTCCCCAACTCTTGCTGCATTTTACACAGAATGTCCATGTCACTCAGCCAAGATCTTGCCTCCTGTTGCCTGTACATTGCTACATATCTTTTACTTATACTTATATCCCACTTTATAAATTTGCCTATAACAATAGAGATACATGTGTGTATAATGGCAAAAGTGACAAATACTTTTTGTAATTTGTCTGCGCTTTGCTAGTAACTTTATGATTTTAAAAGAAAATAAGTATCATCCTCATTTGTGTGGAGTCATTTGGTTTAACTGTGAACTCATAAAAAAACAAACTGGAGTCTCAGACGAAATGAAGGAATAGATGAATTGAAATTAATATTACAGGAAAGAATGCCCCATTGATAAAATAATATATTTTTTTGAGAATTTTAATTATTTTTTCTTATCACATTGAGGAGCTGATTAGAATTAGGAAACAGGGCCTTTTGGATTTGAGTTGTAGAGTCAAAAGTTCTAGAAAAGGTGTTATTAATATATTCTGTGGCATTATACATGTAAATATATAAACATCTTTCAATATTTTTAAATATACACAATAAAATATTTTAAAGGAATAAAAATATACTAGAATATGTTTATATGAATATATTTTTTAAAAAAATATTGACTTCCAGTTAATAAGCCCAATTTTAGAGTATTATGTCTTATTATCTGTCATGATAGGTTGAGTACGTTATCATATATGGTATTAAGATGATATTCTGTTCATCCAGAGTGCAAAATGAGTTTACTAATCATATAATAAAGGATTACCTAATGGGAGAAAGCAATATAAAGAGAAGAAATACTAATGTCTAAATTCTTCCATATTACTTTTTTGGAACCCCATGCACCAAGCAATTTCCATAAGGTTATTCTTAGGAACAAAAAATATTAATTAAATTCGTATTAATTATTGATACAGTAAGATGAAGGTATTCAGGAAAGAAAATCCACTGATGAAAATCACATAGAATACCCTAGAGTTAAATGAATTTTGAATCATATCTTGGTCTGAGCCATTGCTCACTGATAACAGTACATTTCATGTAAAAATTTTATCATTTTTAATTTGATGTATTAATTTCTAGTATACAAAATTAGTCAACAGGGCTCACAAGACTAAACAAATGTGTAATAATACTGTGAGGTGTCTCTCAAATATTTTAATGATATCCCATATTTTTAATTATCCTTGAAATAGAAAAATGCCTTCTTTTAGTTACAGATGATTGGCTATTAGAGTTATCTCTGTTTATCTTTATCATTAAATTTGTATATTTTTGTCTTTATCTTTCAATCCTTTCTTTTCACCCCATTCTTTATATTTCTGTCATTTTGCTTCCTAATTCACTTTCCCTTTCTATTGCTCTCTGTCAAAAAAAGGGTGGCCTACATCTAGGATAATTTAGGAAATAGTGAATGAATGCTTTTTTTTAATATTGACATATTTTTGTCTTTTAATATCATAAATAGATACAACAATTTTTAAAGTTGAAATAAATGAAAAGTTAAAGTTTGTGAAAAGAACAGGAAAGCCAGCAGAAATGCAGAGATAACATTGACCTACATATCACCCATGACCAAATACTTAACCTAAATTTTACAACAAGGTACTATAAACACCTCATAAAAGAAAAAGAAAAAAATTCAGACTTCTTTGATATGGTGGGCCAAAAACTTTTACGCGCATTTTCCAGATCACAGAGGTGCTATACCCATAACCTCCACAATGTGGAAGGATACCTGCATTTCTTTTTTTTTTTTTAACATTTATTAATCTACATTTTTAACATGGTTACCTGATTCATGCTCCTCCTATCCCCTTCACCCCCCCCCAAATGAATGCTTTTTGAGGAATCAGATACCTTATTTCTTAAGTTCAAACAACAATCATAGCAACATAATAATTTAGAACTGGGAGGGACCTTGGAATTCGTATTAATCAAGTAATCCATTTTTAATAGGATGGGGAATTCACCATCCTATTTGGCCAATAATGACACAATCTTTGAAGTATATACATATGCTTTGCCAAATGTCAGAAAGTTATCTCACATGAAATTTGATGCTGCTTCTTCCAGAAATGTATGGCTAGATATGCATTGTGGGAAGATGGTGGAGTAGGGCATGAGACTTTCTCACTCTCCTAATAGTCCCCATAAACAAACAAAAATTACTCTGCAAAATAAAAGCTAACAGTATCAAAAACAGACAGGAATCCAGAGTGAAGTTGAATAAGTAGGTAGGAAAATTTCTGACCACCTTAGTCCTGGGAGGAGGAAAAGAACAAGCGTTTGAAACTACAGGGTAACTCTTGGGGGCAGGATTAACAACTTCACTTTATTTGACTACATCCTTGAGGATATAACCTGAATAAATAGGCTGAGGGATCTGGAAGTAGCTGTGTCTCCTCCTAACACCTCCCACATAGCCAAAGATTGAAGGAGTAGATACTACAGAATTTGGGAGTACTGGACTCTGAAACAAGAGCTCAGGCATCTAAGGAATTTTGGAGACTCAAGGAATACAGACTGGACAACAACTTTGCCCAAGGCTAAGAAAGCAAGAGAGAAAGGAGTAAGGAGTTTGTATTTGAGAGTATGGTTATAGAAGGACTGGGGCCACATCATCTGTATTCATGCCTAGGAGAGTGGAGTTGCTGGATACTGTCATAGGGAGAATCAGACTGGCTGCTGGTAGTAGCAGTGGTGGAACAGACACCTGGTTCTAGTTGGAATACTTGAAATCAGTAGTAGTCTAAGGCTTGAGTGAGGGACTAGGAACAATAGCAGAATCTGGACGATAAAAACTGGAAAAACTAAATGAGACTCAGGTAAAATCAAACACAAAACTCTTGAAACCTGAGGTTATATACCTCAATATATAATAGGAACTTTGAGAGTCCACTAAAAGCCAATAATTAAACATAATGTCCTACCCACTAAAACCTAAAAAATATATATAAATACAAATGAGCATGTAAAGGAAAAAGAACCTATTGACATCTATTATGGGGACAGAGAAGACATGATTCAAACTCAGAGGACAGTGAAGTAAAAACTGCTATTTCAAAAATATGAAATAAAGAAAATAATTGTCCACAACAGGAAAAAAGAGCTATTAGAAGATCTTTAAAAAGACCTCAAAAACAAATGAAAGTGGAAATGTGGAAAAAATTTTAAAAAAGATTGATGTAATAAAATCAAGGAATTTATCTAAGATCACCCAAAAGGAAAAAGAGACTTCAAAATTAATAGAAGAAAATAATGCATTGTAAGCTAGAAATCAATCAGGCGAAGCTAATGATTTCCCAAGAAAACAAGAAAAAATACAGCAAAATCATAATAATGACATGATACAAGAGAATATGAAACATCTTATTACAAAAAAAACTAACCTGTAAAATAGATCAAAGATTGGCAATATAAGAAAGTGTGGACTCCCAGAAAGTTATAACCAAAAAATCAAAGAAAACTGCCCAGAAATTTTATTATCAGAAGGTAAAATAAAATTTAAAAGAATCCACCAATCACCATCTCAAAAAGACCCACTTACAAAAATGCCTAGGAACATCATAGCTAAGTTCCATAGATCCCAGGTTAAGGAAAAAATATTACAAGGGATAAGGAAAAAATAAAGCAATTTAACTACTATAGATCTAATCAGAATAATACAAAACTTAGTAGCCACAATATTAAAAGAACAAAGGACATGGAACACAGCATTTCATAGAGTAAAAGAATTAGGCTTAAAACCAAAAATAACACATCTATCAAAGATGAGCATATAAAAGAAAAAATACAACTTAACATTTCATAGACTAGAAGAGTTCCAACTATTTTGGTGGGTAAATCGAAAATTCAGTAGAAAATGTGATCTATTCGATACATATGAAGGTAAGGAAAGACTAATCATAAGCTACCCAAAAGGTCAAATTGTTTAACTCCAGAATGAGAAAATGTCATTTTTGGTCCCAGGGAATTTGTATCATTGACTGACTTTTGTTGTTGTTGTTGTTGTTGTTTTTTAGGAGCACATATGGAAAGACAACTGTGGAGAAAGAAGACTCAAGATTGAGATGAATATAGTGGAATGAGCCTAAATGGGATTGGAATACACAAATTGGAGCTAGGGTGGGATGGCTATCTTATGTGAAGGTGGAGGGAGAGGAGGAACTGCCACAGAGAAAGGAAGGAGGAGGTGAAGGGTATGTAGTTCTAGAAGACTACTCTTATTAGCCCTGGGATTAAGAGAAAACAACCTACACAATTAAAAGAGTAAATTTTTTCTTACTGTTCAGAGAAAAAAGAGGAAGAGGGGATAAGGAAGGGACTGGCATCAGGTTAAGAATAAGGAGAGCAAGAGAATAAAAAAGAGAAGGAGGGGGCAGCTGGGTTGCTCAGTGGATTGAGAGCTAGGCCTAGAGATGGGAGGTCCTAGGTTCAAATCTGGCCTCAGACACTTCTCAGCTGTGTGACCCTGGGCAAGTCATTTGACCCCCATTGCCTACCCTTACCACTCTTCTGCCTAGGAGCCAATACACAGTATTGACTCCAAGATGGAAGGTAAGGGTTTAAAAAAAGAGAGAGAGAAGGAAAAGAGGAAAATCTAGAGGGGAGTATACATAAAGAGGTAAGGAGGTAAATTGAGGGAATAAGGGTATCAAAAAGTAGGAGAGTACCAAGGCCAAATAAGGGAAATATTTTTGAAAAAGCGATAGAATAAGAATTAAAAGAAAAGGATCCAAGGATAAAAATTATCTTCTTCCTTGGACCATCACCAATTTGGAGTTAAGAGGTCAAGGGAATAAGATAAGGGAGAATTTGGGGGAAGGGCTGTGAATTAGAGAGGAAATTGGACATCTTGGGAGGGATAGAGTAGAAAGAAAGCAAGAGGGAAACAAACAGTGAGGAAGAATGGAACCAGTTGAAATGCACAGCTAATAACTGACATTGAGTGTAAATGGGAATAAGTTCATCCATGAGAACAAAATAGGTAGCATAAAATATTTTAAAAATTACCTGACAATATGTGGTTTACAAGAAACACATTGAAAATGAGAGAAGACAGAGATAGCAGTAATGATCTCTGATAGAGTTAGTGGTAGGGTAAGTATATTTTGTTGGATAATAGTATGGATGAGGAACTATTATCAATATTGGACCTTTGTGTTCTAAATGTGGTAGTATCTAGATTTTTTATTTTATTTTATTTTTAATTTTTTAGAAAAATTTTCCATGGTTACATGATTCATGTTCTTTCCCTACCCTACAACCCCCCCCCTTCCCACTCCCCTGTAGCCAACTCACATTTCAACTGGGTTTTACATGTGTCATTGATCAAGACCTATTTCCATATCATTGCTGTGGTAATTTAGAGTCTACATCCCAAATCATATCCTCATCAACCCATGTGTTCAAGCAGTTGTTTTTCTTCTGTGTTTATACTCCCTTAGTTCTTCCTCTGAATGTGGATACCATTCTTACTCATAGGTCGTCCCTCAGTATTGTCTTGGATCATTGCAATGCTGCCAGTAGAGAAGCCCCTTGCATTCGATTTCAATCTCTGTGTATAATGTTCTCCTGGTTCGGCTCCTTTCACTCTGCATCAATTCCTGGAGATCATTCCAGTTCACATGGAATTCCTCTAGTTCGTTATTCCTTTGAGCACAATAGTATTCCATCACCAGCAGATACCACAATTTGTTCAGCCATTCCCCAAGTAAAGGGAATACCCTCATTTTCCAGTTTTTTTTGCCACTACAAAGAGTGCAACTATAAATATTTTGTACATTTTTCCCTTGTGATCTCTTTGGGGTATAAGCCAAGCAGTGCTATGGCTGGATCAAAGGGCAGACAGACTTTTAAAGCCCTTTAGGCATAGTTCCAAATTGCCATCCAGAATGGTTGGATCATTTCACAACTCCACCAGCAATGAATCAATATCCCAGTTTTGCCACATCCCCTCCAACATTCACCACTTTCCTTTGCTCTCATGTTAGCCAATCTTCTAGGTGTGAGGTGGTACTTCAGAGTTGTTTTGATTTGAATTTCTCTAATTATAGGAGATTTAGAATACTTTTTCATGTGGTTGTTGATAGTTTTGATTTCTTTATCTGAAAATTGTCTATTAATGTCCCTTGCCCATTTATCAATTGGGGAATGGCTTCATTTTTTGCACAATTGATTTATCTCCTTATATATTTGAGTAATTAGACCTTTGTCAGAGTTTTTTGTTATAAAAATTTTTTCCCAATTTGTTGATTCCCTTCTAATTTTTGTTGCATTGGTTTTGTTTGCACAAAACCTTTTTAGTTTGATATAATCAAAATTATTTATTGTACATTTTGTAATTTTTTCTAACTCTTGCTTGGTTTTAAAATCTTTCCTTTCCCCAAAATCTGACAAATATACTATTCTGTGTTCACTTAATTTACTTATAGTTTCCCTCTTTATATTCAAGTCATTCACCCATTCTGAATTTATCTTGGTGTAGGATGTGAGATGCTCATCTAAACCTAATCTCTCCCATATTGTTTTCCAATTTTCCCAGCAGTTTTTGTTCCCAAGGCTGGGCTCTTTGGGTTTATAATAGACTGTCTTGTTGAGATCATTTACCCAAAGTCTATTCCACTGATCCTCTCTTCTGTCTTTTAACCAATACCATATTGTTTTGATGACCACTGCTTTATAGTACAGTTTAAGACCTGGTACTGCTAGGCCACCTTCCTTCATGTTATTTTTTTCATTATTTCCCTTGATATTCTTGATCTTTTGTTCTTCCAAATGAACTTTACTGTAGTTTTTTGGTCTGTAGATCTTGATGTGCCCTGAGACCAAAACCTCAAGAGAAGGGGGAGAAGGCACAAGATGGAGCATTTTCATTGTAACTAGACTGCCATTTTTTTGTTTCTCCTCCAACCACCTCTCTGCCATCTGTGTTTAATGCTCTGAGCCTGGCACAGCTGTGTCAGCAATGCCTTCCCTCTGGACTAGTGCACTTGCCCTCCCAGAGATTCCAGGTACTGCTAGAGACTCAGCACAGCTCATGGGGGAGAGGTCATGGGATCTTCCTTCTTCTTTACCCTCAAACCCAACAGTTTAAGAATTCAGGCTCTTTTTTTTGGTGTACCTCTTGACCTGAGTCCAGCAGGAAGATCCCCCCAGCTCTTTCCTTTATATAAATTTGGTTTTCTTTCCCCTCGAAACACTTTTTTTATCTCAGTGTGGAAGGAATTTGCAGGTCTGCAGTTTTGCTCCATTTAAGCTGCCATCTTCCCAGAAGCCTCCTGTCCAGATTTTGTTAAATGAAAACAAATGAGATACAGTTAGAAATAGATAACAAAATAATAATATTTGTTGACTTTAATTTTCGCCTCAAAGAACTAAAAAAAACTGATGAAAAAATAAAGGAAAAGTTAGGGAGATGACTAGAACCTTAGATAAGTCAAATATGAAAGATATCTGGGGAGCTCCCATACACCTGCATTACTAGTAGATCTAATCCTGACTATACACATACTCCAAACATAATGTCCAGTGGGACAACAATAGTTTAGAGAGCATAAATATTCACAAAAGTCTAATTTTAACACTCATACTATGAAAATAATTCTGTATTCCTGAGGGGTTGTGATACTCAAAGACTGGGTGTGACCAAGCTGGAAAGACTTAGTTTTAGAAAAACTATGACCTTGGCAACAAATTGCGTCTGTTGCCTCAGGACCAATCTAGTCATATATAGTCATAAAAACCCATGCTAACTGATGATCTCAGATGATCAAATTAAATGCTATAAGGAACATGGAGAAACAGACATAATATAACATTGCTTTATCAGTCATGAAGTCATGAATTGTTTATTTGTTTTTAGAAAATAAGATGGAAATGTACGTAAAGAACTATTAACCTATTCATGCTTGTTGACCTAGGGATTCCATTGAGGGCATTTTTGAGAAGGTAAAAGGCTGTGTATGTATGAAAATATTTATGGAAACTTTGTTTATAATAACAAAAATATATAAATAGCATGAATGAAATGATTGAGAGATGGTTGAATAAACTGCAATATTTGAATATAGTTTGTAGTATGTTATTAGAAATGACAAATATCAGAAATATTAAAAATACGGAAATATATGAAGAGATGAAATTAGAATAAGAATAATACATACTATGATTACATTAAAAAACAAAAATAAATAGAAATAACATTATTAATCAAAAAAATCTAAAGGGAACTCCCAAACAGAGGATTCTTATATTATCACACATATGTAATTAACATATTTTTGAACAAATTTTAAACAATGTGGAGTTTGTGATGTAGCACTTTTAAAATGTATTTGCTCATTTAAGTGATTTTTGTGCATGATGATTAAGTATAAATTAATTTTAAAAATTAAATGAATATAGCAAAGTTTATGAATTTGCTTTGAAAGAAGAGATAGGAGGAATGGGGTATCTAGGTGATGTAAAAATGAAAGAAAGAAATATCATTAAAATTTCCCACAGCAATATTAAAAAATAAAACAAAAATGTATGGATTATGGAAAGGACTTCAGAACATGAAAAGATATGATATGAATGTTTCCTATTTAATCACTGTGTAGTGAAGAAAGACCCTTTATTTATCTTCTACACATTCACTAAATCTCAGGAAAGTGGGCTCAAACATAAAAACGCTATATATAAAAAATATAGTTATGGAATTAAAAAGACCTGAATTTGAATTGATCAAAATCTGGATAAATTTATAACATATATAAACTTAAACAAATCATTCAAGGCTCTCTGGCCTTGTTTCCTAGGTATAAAAGAGAATATATACTCAATGATCTCTAAAATCCATCAAACTTTAAATATTCTCTGATCCTATACTATGGCTCAAAGATTACCTCTGATGCTCAATATTTATGATGGCTTTAGAAGATGAATGAATAGCTCTCTTTCCCCTAGTTCCTTCATCTTCATATATAAGGGATTGAATTAACTCATTTATGAGGTCTTTCATAATATTTGATCTATGATCCTACAATGAACTTTTTTTGTATTTGTCAATACAGACCTTAAGGTGACATACTAAATCTATCACCATGACCATACTCAGAAATTTTTCAACTAGATATATTCTAAACAAGTTTGGGTTTGCCAACATGTCCTTTGAAATATTTTCTCTAACATATGTCAAGATGAGTCACTGGCCTACTCTTTACCTGGATGTTGCAATATAAAGGCTAACAATCAACAAAAGACTTTAAAAATGAAATTTATTGAGATATGTTAAATTATATCTTCCTATTGTCCTGCTTTTCTTGGCTTTGAATAGTCAAAGAAATTTTCCTCATGGTTTTAACATGGCACTTAGTATGAAAGAGTCCAAAAATGTAAATTCAATCTAAACAAATAATTATCACAAGCTTCTTATAATTAGAATAGTGATCCATTCCTGGAGGACATATTTTCTTCCAAAAATGTGACAAGCAGTAGTTTGTATTCAATATGTAAGGTGTTAGTTTTCTTTGATTTTGGGGGAGTTGATGATATAGATATAGATATATACATAGATGTATACATACGAATATACATAAAACCTCTGTATTGTAAATAAATTCAGACTTCAGATATATAATATAATTTGATAGATGCCATAAAACTTACATCTGTCCTTCAACATGCACTTCCAAATACACATGCATTTTCTTCTCTCTAAAATAAGCAGTGATTTATCAAATGTTCTTGTGGATAAAGAGGATGTATGTACTATCCCCTGACTTATAGGAGATGGATACCTTGCATTTATGGTATTGCAAAAACTATACAAATTCTTATAAACCATGAACCTGATTTTTATCTTCATATCTCACAAAATATACACTTTACCATATAATAATAATATAACAGAATAATACAGCAAAACAATAATTAGGTAAATAATTTTAGTAGTCTGAATACTTTCATAAAGCTATTATATATACATATATACATATATGTGGAAAATATCTTAAATCATCATTAAAATTATTTTGACATCAAGAACAATAGAAGTATAAGCATTAGATTCTAATATTATAGTCACTGGCAATAAGAGACTATGTTTATTGAGATTGTTTATATCATTAACCATTGTTAATGAATGCTGATTATGAAAAGGCATTTAATGCATGAGTGTAAAATGCCACCTTAACGGCTTGCTTATGAAAATATATATCCTATCCATAAAGACCATTTAATATTATCGGAATGAATGAATGTCTGCTAAGTGCTGGAGATACAAAAATAAAAATTAGATGTTTCTTTCCATCAATCAGGTAACATTCTAGTAGGTTGAAATAACAAATTGTAGTTTATAATTGAAATAGAATATTGCTTCACCATAATAAGTTATGAGCAGGTTAATATTAAAACAATCACAAAAAGATCTACATGAAGCAATGAAGGTTGAAATGGGTAGAATCAAGAGATCATTATATACATCTATAGAAATAATATTTGAAGAATGACTTTTGAATGTCTTCCTCCAAAGAATGATCTGAAAAAGATAAGCATAAAAGAAATTATATATATATATATAGTTCAGGGTTACCTCCTACGCTGCAGGGAACAGAAAGGGGGGCTAGGATACCTGGGAATAAATTATTTCATATGAATACATTTAAAAATAATGTTTTGGACTACAAGTTAGGAGGAAAGGCCCAGTTCATGTTTAGAGTACAATAGCAAAACAGATAACTATTTTCCTTAGAAGTACTAATAACTTCAATAATTATGTTTTAAAATTATTTTACCATAAACATCAATCAAAACATAAAAAGAGAGATATAAGTTTGCCAAAGGTGTTTGCCATTGAGATCAACTTGAAGAGACATTCTTTGTGGATGATAAAGACCTTTAGATGCTCAAATACTGCCTCTGAAGCTTAATATCTATATGGCATTGTAAAGGTCAATGCTCCAGTTGTACTAATTTCCCCATCTTCAAAAGGAGGAGATTGTAGAGATGACCTCAGAGGTCCATTTCAGCAGTAGGTAGATCCCAGAATAAATTTTTGGATTACAAAGACTGGTCCTCAGTTGCAAATCTCTATCCCCATGAATACATAAAATACTTTCAAACAGATAGATCTTGCCAAAACTTTAGCTCAGGATTTTGAGAATAAGAGTCAGGGTTATAATTTTCACGCATAAAATATAGAAAATTAATAATCAAACTTTAATTAAAATGCATTAAACATTTGCTTTTTCTACATTATCTTATTTGATTCTTACAACAAACCTGTTAGGTGTGATTAATACCTCCATTTTGTAGATGAAGACAGGAAACTGAAACTCTGTAGGAATAAAATATTTCCCTAGATTGTCTGAGGCAAAATTCTAACCTAGATCCTCTCAATGCCAAATTTGAAGTTTAGAATTCTAAGTCACTACATCATGCTGCCTCCCACTTACCATCTGTTTGACCAGAGCAAAATTACTTTAATTATATTTGAATTTTTATTCAAATTTAATTTTCTCATTTGAAAAATTAGACAGTATGACTAGAAGAAATGTCTAAGGGCCTTCTGTTTCTAATATACTTTATAATTTTGTGACTTTTCATATCCTATTTGCTCTTTCTATGTGTTACAGTGAAAAAGGTATGACATTTTGTGCCAAAGAGCATATGGTTTAAAGCCTGACCCTGCTACACCCTTTGTCCATGAGTACTTTATATATTTCTCACTTTTTCTTCAAATGAAGAATTTGGACTAGTTGATGACTAAGACATATTAAAGATCATTTGTGATAAATCTTTGTAAAATATTACTTCTTAAATTTCATTCTATTCTATGAAAGGAAGCAAACTACACTTTATAGAAGGATAAAATACATTTTAAAATGAGCAATTCTCAAAATATAGTAAGAAAAACTTGGGCCTCCAAAAGACTTTTTTAGGGAGTCTAGTCTATCAGATCAAAATATTTTAATAATAACATTAACACATTTTAATATTTAATCTCATACATTTAGGAATATATAACCCACATAAACAAAAGCCCTGTGTGTGGAGAAAAAGTTGTAAGTTTTTAAAGTATAATGAGTTCCTGAATTTCTTTAAAATCGAAAATTACTAATTTAAATAATACTCAGATAGAAGAAAATTAACTCTCCTTTAGACTTCACTCACCAAATTTTTAAACTTTCCTTAAATATATCCCTTAAAATATTTTAAACATCTCTTTTTTCATGTCTCAAGAACTTCTGTGTCAAGTTGCTGCCTGGAGCAAATTTAAATTGCTGAATTTTAAACTACTTAAATGAGCCCTTTTATTAGCCATGCTGGAACAATCTCAACAGCACCAATGTAATATGTGTTGCTGTAATAAAAACTTCATCTGTTTGATTGCAATCTATCACTCATTGAAATAAAAAAGCAAAAAACTATTGAATCTCTTTCTCATTCATAAGGATTAATTCTGCAACAGGAAGATAAGGTGAAATAATATCACTAAAACAGAGAAGGGAAAAAAAATGTCAGTGTCTCTATAAACCTATAAATGATGAGCCGAAGAGAAATGAAAATAAATGTGGAAAAGTTATCATCTTAAAAGATTACAGATTTGTAATCATTAACTTGATGATAGTCAAAGCCTGGATGTTATCAACTGTTCATTTGAACTAGTTAATGAAACATAGCCTAAAATGCAAATCTCTGATCAAATGTAGTATTTTTCCAAAGAATCAGATTATTTATCCTTATGTAACTAAAAGCAGTGAAAATAGAAAGCTAAATTTAAAAGATTATCAATTACCTTGAAAATTGGCAGGCTGACTAATTTGAGAACTATTTTTTAAATAAGAAAACTTCAAGATTATTCGTTTAAAATTGAAATTACTAAGTAGTCTTTTCCTAATTTTTAGTTTTTTAGGATTATATGTCAATATACTTTTCAATAATCACTTTCTGAAATTTTTGATCCAAAATTCACAGAAGAAATTCACAAAATAAATCAATTCTCTTAAAGCTAGAATTGGCCAAAAGGAAATGAAGGTACAAAATTACAATGAAGAAAAAAACAACTAGCTAAATAGTAGAATAAACCAATAGATGTGGAGGCAAAACAAACATAAAAAAGGAATAATTCAAAGTGTAGTGTTGGCCAAATGGTAGAGGAAATATAAGAGCTCAAGTAAAAATAAATAACTCCTTAAAATCCAATTGAATTGGCTAAATTAATAAAAGACTTAAAATAACAAGACAAAATCAAAAGAATGAAAAAAATTGAAAAAAATCTGAAAGAACTTATTCGAAAAAAAAAAGTCATCTCAAAAATAGATCCAGTAGAAATAATCTAAGAATCAACAGAATACATGAAATGTACAATTAAAAAAAGACACTGGACAACATATTACAAGAAATCATCAGAGAAAGGTGCCTTGATATACTTAGACAAGGTGTTAAATTAGAAATTGAAAGAATCTACTCACTACTGCCTGAAAGAGACCTCAAAATTTAAAAAACTAAAATATATATGTATATAATTAATGTATATAGCAACCTAGTGGTCAATAAATTCAAAGATCTTTTCACTCTATCCTTCCTCCAAAGTGTTCTGTTTCTGACCATTGCTTCCCCCAATCCACTCTCCCTTCTATCCATCCTTTCCCTTTCTTTTTTATCTTAATTTTTTTAAACCCTTAAGTTCTGTGTATTGGCTCCTTGGTGGAAGAGTGATAAGGATGGGCAATGGGGGTCAAGTGACTTTCCCAGGGTCACACAGCTGGGAAGTGTCAGAAGCAGGATTTGAACCTAGGACCTCCCGTCTCTAGGCCTGACTCTCAATCCATTGAGGTACCCAGCTGCCCAAGCATCCTTTCCCTTTCTTAATAGCCTCCTCATCTCTTTCTCTGGAGTGCAATAAGAGATTTCTATACTTACCTAAAGATAAGTTTCATCTTATTTTACCTTTATCTATTTCTGATGAAGTTCAGCACTATCAATGTATCCCTCATCTTGCCATTTTTCCCACTACCCTTCTCCTGGTGTTTTCCTCTTTCTCAGCCCTCAATTTAATCTTTTTAAATCATTCATAGTCTACTCAAAACAAACCCCTGCCCTTTCTTTGTCCAAGTATATGTCTAAGAAGTAAATACTTTCTAAGTATCCTAATCATGATAAAATACTTTTTAATCTTCATTTAATTTTGGAAATTAAATGTGGAGATAATTTTTTACTTTTTAAAAATATTTAGTGATTCAGGTTCACTCACTCCCCCATCTTTGAGGCAGCAAATAATATTTTATATGTCCTATTGCAAAACAAACATATCACACATACAAAAATAAATATGGCATGCTTTGATCTGCAACTGATTCAAACTTTCATTTTTATTTTGCTGTGGATAAGAACTTTTTATACTGAGTCCATTGCAGTTATCTTAGATGCTTGAATAGCTGATGATAGTAAAATCCTTCACAGTTGATCCTGGTATAACTGTGTATGATATTCTCATGTTTTTGCTCACTTCACTTTGCAATTATGAGAAAGTTCTTAGGAGTTACAGGTATCATCTTCATGTAAGAATGTAATTTAATTTCAATAAGTCCCTTATGTTTTATTTCATGGTTGCCTTCTTATGCTTCTCTTGAATTTCATATTTGAAAGCTAAAATTTCTATCCAGATTTGGTCTTTTCATCAGGATTGCTTGAATTCATCTATTTCATTAAATAGCCAATGTTTCCCTAAAGAATTATACTCAGTTAAGATGAATAGGTTATTCTTAGTTCTAATCCCAGTTCCTTTGCCCACTTAATTATCACACTACTTATCCCCTGATCATTTATTTTAGAAATGACTCAACTTTATATTGTTCTGAATGTTCCTCCATGATATTTAAATTGTTTATTTCTAACTCATTTTAGTATTATCTACTATCTGGGAGCTCTGGAATTTGGCTATAACTTTGGGAGTTTTCATTTCATTTTGGAATCTTTTAGAAGGTGTTGCTTGATTTAGTTTCTACATTACCATCTGAATGTAGGATATCAGGATAGTTATCCTTGATAGATCCTTGAAATATGATATCTAGCCTCTTTTTAATATACATTTTAGTTATTCTAATATCTTCTAATATCTTTCATTGATCAATTTTTAATCAATTATTTTGTCCAATAAAATATTTCACTTTTTTTCTATTTTCTCTTTCATTTGAACATATTTTATTGGTTTCTAATATCAAGGAATCATTGACTTTCATTTCCTCAATTCAAATTTTAAGAAATTATATTCTTTTGTGAGTTTTTGTATCTTTTTTACCTTTGATCAGTTATATATTTTAAGGAGTTATTATCTTAAATGAATCATTGTACTTTTTCCAGAAGATATTTGGCTAATTCTCTTTCATAAAATTATATTTCCATTTTTATTTTTGTGACTCTTTCCAACTTGCTGACTTTCTTTTCTTGAACTTTTTCATCGTTCACATTTCTTTTTCCAATTTTTCCTTTTCTTCTCTTTTTTGATTAAAAATATTAAGCATCTTGATGAATTATTATTATTACATTTTTGTCTGTGACTAACATATTTTTCCACATGGCTTTACATGTAACTTTTTTTATTTTATTTTATTTTTCTCATCTTATACTTTGATCTTCTCTTTTCTCTTAAGGTTCTTTTTTATTTTGGTCATTTCCCCAGTCTACTTCTTGTTGTGAACCTTCATGTTAAAGGTGTACTCTTCTCTCAGGAGTGAGAATGCGAGGTCACAATTTTTAGGGTTTTCTTATTGTTTTCAAAAATTGTTCTTAATAACTGTAAGTTTTTATTCCTTAGAAGTTGATATAAGCCATAAGAGTAGTCCCTGCTTTTCAGACCTGTACTGTGCTCTGTGACTTATCACAAGCAATGTTTTCTGCTCTGGAAATGTGACCAGATTCCTCCTTTCCCTGTAGCCACAAGTTCTATAGTGCAAATGTTCTTCCTCTCCCTGGGACTGAGACCCAGAACTATGCATGGGTATTATGAAAGTTTTCTGTAGCCAATGGCAGCAAATATTCCTCTATTATTTTCTTCTGACAAGTTTTCTTCCTTCCTTTCTATATGCGGGTTGTCAGCTCCAGGAGTTGCTCTTGCAAAGGGCCTATGCTAAATTGCCAGAACACGGCTGGTACTCAATTCTCATTCTAGTGAGATAAACCTTTTTCACTGATCATCTAAGTTGTCTTAAACTGGAAAATAGTTTCACTCTAAACTTTTTTTTTTGATTCTGCAACTCTAGAATTAATTTTGAGTTGTTATTTTAAAGTTGTATATAACAAAATCTGGTAAATCTCAGGCAAATTCCAACAGTTACTCTGCTATATTGACCCTATGTCTTCAAAGACTGAAATGAATAATCGTCCAAAAGGAAGTAAAGAGTATTGTGGTTGCTATAAGGCAACACTGTAATACACGAAAAGAAGATTTTTCTTAAAAAGTCAAACCATGTAAATGTTGTCAACAAAAAAAAAATATTGAGAAAAATGATACCTTCTCTATTAAAATACTCATATCAAAATAAACAAAAAGCTTTATGTGTTTGGTGCAACTCTTAATAAAAATCTACAAGAAGTTATTAGCTGTCTACTGCATTATTGCAAATAATATTCACATTTGTGAAATCAGATTCATCTATCATTTTATATTCAATTTCATTATTTTACGGGAGTTAAAACATCAAATTAGGGAGGAGTTTCAAATTATAAGGAAAATGCATAGATTAGAAGTTTCTACTTGTAGTTGTAGAGTTGTTAATAACATAGTCTGATCCTGAACAAATTACTTCATCCCATTCGTCATAAATTTCATAATCTTTTAAATAAAATTATTGAGGCAGTTGATTTTTCTGACCTTTTTCATCATTTAAATCTGGGAATTTATGATTGTCAATCTCATTTATCTATAGGAAAAGAATTTAAAAGTCTATTTACTCCAGAAATTGCCACTTGCCACTTTGAATAAGGTATTAGAATGTTAGGAATGGCTTACTGAAAAAAAATTGACCATCTGCAGAGTACTTATTTAGTTCCAGCAACATTATTTTGAGGACATTGAAATTTTCTGGACATGCATACATAAATGCATGTTAGAATATACATATACTGTAGTTAGACTGCTCCTAATGCTCCAGAATGGAAGAATTATGTCTTGAGTCAAGAATAATATAAACTATACAAGATGATTGCAATTTTGATGTATCTTCCTAAAGACACAATGTCTGACAATATATCATCATAGACTAGAAAATTTAAATGTGAATTTATTATGAAATATAAAACATTTTAAATAAATAATAAACATTTCCATCATTTAATTGATAACAAGTTGAAATATGAGTATAAAATTAATAATACTCATTTCCAAGCAGTTGTTATTTTTAACTCTCTATTAAAGAAATGATTCTTTAAACACTAAAGAATGCTCTTTACTTTGTTAATTTTTACAGCAAACACACTTAATGTTAAAATCACATATCAGTAGTTTTCCTATTAATATGGTAATAAATTTAAATGTACTGTCCTGGTGAAAAAACTGAACTCCACCTCAAGCTACTTGACATTACAGATTCGAGTGACCTAATTATGTTTAATCATTTCTTTAAATCTCTAATTGGAAATAAATACCTGGCCTTCTTTTCTATGTTTGTTTCCTTCCTGAGAACTATTTTCCTGCACTAAGTGTCAGAACAATGATTCCTTCTGATCCTGTAGGACAGAGAAATAATTTATTAAGCTTATCTTCTAAAGCATTTCATTGAAATATCTCCCTTTCCCCACTGTATCATTTCTAAGAAGGCCAAGTACATTGTCTTTCTCTTTTAAATTGTCAGATTTGTGCTTTGAAATAAAATGGAATAGTTTGATTTGCAAATGTGATTTATTATCTCTCCCATTATTCTAAGTTTGTTGACAGAAGCAACACTTTCAAACATATAAGACATAGTTAGGAAAGCAGACCCAACATGTCTGAATAAAGAAGCATTCTAGTTGAGCTCTCCCAACATTTTCCTCTAATGAACCTTCATATCATGGGACAAATAGAATTATTTCAATTTGATTCTTACCTACAAAGGCTCAAAGTGAGACATTTTCCCCATACAGGAGAACCTGAGAAGACAGAATCAAAAGTCTGTGGACTTTTGGGGAGGTGGTTTACTGGGAGCTCAGCATGCAGGTGATGCCAATTAAGTGTCCTGAATGAAACTTTGTCACCAAAAGGAGCAATAATAATGGGAACTTTCATCAAGGACAATCAAGAAGGCAATTGAATAAAAAGAGAGAACAAGATTTGAAAGAATACATGTGCTAGATCTGGGTGTTGGATTTGGCTACCTTTAGTAACTCTATTTCCCATTACCTAGTTCTAAAACATAGGTATGGTGGTGAGAGAAGTATTTGCAAGGGAGCAACAATCCTCAGTGGATAATCAGAGATCACACATTTACCAGATCACATCCTACTAGAAGAACCAAATACTCACAGGGACCCAGAAGTTGCTATGAATTCAATAGAGTGAAAAAGTCTGAAACATGAAACAGTGACCACACACACACACACACACACACACACACACACACAGTAGAGAGATTATCTGAGGCCAAATCTTACATAAAATTCAAAGTCAAAAAAATAGGTTGAAAAAATGAGCAAACACCAAAAAAGAAAATTGTCTTGACTAAAAATAACAAGAAAACAATACCAAAATATAGTGAGAAAGAAACTCAAGATATGAGTATAGAACACAACAATGACATGAAAAGTTCCAAAAACATAGTCTCAATGAAAATCTCAGATTTTACATAAATCAAATAAGAAGTACAATGAGAGTTTAAAAAAGAAAGAAAGAAAAGCAGTCATTACTCATTTAAAACAAGAATTAAGTAAGTGTTAAAGAATATACAAAACGTTGCTGGAGAATGTCAAGGAGTCCCATAGGGGTAAGAAGACTGAGGTGTGGTAGGAAGAATGAGACAAAACACCTGTGCAGGGTGAGGAGTGTAGAGGTACTGATAGCAACCAAAAGGATTTTATTGGTCACTGATAGTATTTTATAGAGAAAGTGATGTAGACTAAGGGATTAGGTAAGCTTTTCACATACACAATGAATATAAATGATTTGTCATTATCTTACAATAAACTTAGTTTACCTCATAGTATCTAGACAGAGTTTTCTATAAACTGATAAATCAGTATGTCAATATGTAATTATCTAACCCAGACTCTCATAGAATGAGTGCATCAGTAGTTTCTTCTAAGTTTCTACAAAGTACAGCAGAGAGGGGTTAGAAACCTTGGGTTAAGTCATGGGGTTATGTGTCTGCCTCTGGGTAGACTATGGCTTTCATTTTTTCGGATCTATTCTCACTATTGAGGGCTAATCTTCTCCACAGATTTGCTGAATGGATCTCATTTTTTGGGTGAAAAACCTTTCGCTGATTCTAAGCTATATATTTTTGATTTTTAAAACATTCTTTTATATTTTCCTTTGTATGTTCAATACAGTTTTGAGTTTTCTTTTTTCCTCTCATTTTTGTACTTGAACACATTATCAATATTAATATTTTTTAATTTGCAGTAATATAAGTTTAAAATACATTTGTTCAAATAATTTTTGCCAGTTTTGTCAACCACTACTGAAGAATAGAAATTCTTAAAATCAGAATTGGTCAAAAGGAACAATGTCCAAAATGTCCATGGTGAGGAAATACACATAAATTAGGAAATATCTGACTTAGATGTATTATGTAAATGTGATAGAATTTTATTGTATTGTAAGAAATGAAGAGGAAGAGGAGGAGCTCTGAAAAAAAAACAACAGGAAAAAAATCCAAACTGAAATAGAGTGAAATAAGCCAAACCAGTAGAACATTATACATAATGACAGGAATATTGTACAATTAACAACTGTAAATACCTTAACTATTGTCAACAACACAATGATCCAAAGCAATCCCAAAAGAACCAAGACATAAATAATAAAATCAAGTAAAAAGGATAAAATTTATGAAATATCTTATAGGAAAACAAACCTACTTGGAAAATAGATTGATGTTAGATAATTTAAGAATAAATGGACTAACTGAAAAGTGTTTAGAGCGAATATTTCAAGAAAATATAAATACAAATTTCCCCAACTGATAAATGATCAAAGGACATAAAGAGGTAGTTCTCAGTTACTGAAACTCTATTTTATAAGGGAAAAATTCTAAGTCACTATTAGTAAAATGCAAGTTAAAACAACTCTGATAAACCACAACTACACCAATCAGATTGGATATTATAATAGAAAACAAAAATGATTTCCATTAAGTTTCTTAAAATGATTTGCAATGATTATAATAAGAACTAAAATGAATGAATAGGTTTGGAAAGTTGACTGGATTTGAGAAGCCTTTGTGACTGATAGGTTTTAGAGGAAAGAAATCAGTTTGAATATGAGTGACGAGGATAATAACATTTTTACAATTAATTAATAATTACACATTATTTCAGGTTGTGTATACTATGATATAATACATAAGTTCCATGCTTTGACTAGAGAAAAATTCATGTAGGAAATGAAGTGAAAAATAGTGTTTCAATGTGCATTCAAACACCATCTATTTTTTTCTCTGTCAATGTATCTCCTTCTCAGGCATGAATTCCTTGGAGTTGTCTGAGATCCTTGCCCTATTGATAATAATTAAGTCATTCACAGTTAATCATCATATCTTAGTCCTGTTACTGTGTATAATATTCTGGTTCTCCTAACTTCAGTTTGTGTCATTTCATATAAAGCTTTCTAGGTTTTCTGTGGGTGGTCATCTTTTTTTTATTATTTCTTATAACAAAAGAGTATTCTATTACAATCATATACTCCAATTTTTCAACCATTACTATATTGATGGTCATCCATTCAACTTCTAGTTCTTTGTCACAACAGAGAGAGCTGCTAAGTTTTGTTCTGGAAAATAACAAGAATTAAGAATGGTGACTTCCTGGCTAAGATGGCGGCAGACTAAGAACCAGCTGTTTAACCTCATATAACTGAAACATATAGGACTCTTCAAGAAGACATAAAAACAAATCCAGAGGAACGAAAGGACCACCCAACAGGGCTCAACATTGGAGGTATGTGGAATTGGAGCATTTCCATGCTATAAAGGGGTAAAACAGCTCTCACTAAAACATGAGCTGAGCATCCCCTTCTCCCCCCATACTGCCTATAGTGCCAAAGCCAGTGCAAAAGAGTTATACCAAGTTTGGGACACCCATTAAGTCATTGGTAGCTCACCAGGGCCTGCTCCTGAGAGCAGCAAGACTGAAGACCCCAAGAGGCTAAAGAAGGTGCGGATTTTGAACACAGACCTTGAGAGCAGGCTCTCGTGAAGGCTCAGACTCAGGTGCAGGTGAAGAGTCAGAAACTTGGAGTGAGGACCCAGTGCAGAGGGGTGCACGACTGTGGAAGCAGTGCCCTGAGACTGCTAAAGGAGATTCCGGCAGAGGTTCAAGCAAGGGGGACGACCTGGAGGCTTGACCCTGAGAACAACGAGACCTAAGACATCATCAGCCCAAAGAGCACAGACATACCCTGAGTGTGAGGATAAAGCTGAGAAGGCTCTGGGCTAAAAATGGCAAGCCAAAATCAGGAACCCCAGAAGAGAAAGATAAACAAGAAGAAACCTTTAACACTCAACTTTTACACAGAGAAAATCCAGACAACAGAGCAAACAGAAGAGGAGAACAAACAAGCAATCACATCCAAACCTTCCCAGAAAAATGAAAACTGGTCACAAGCTCTCAAAGAGTTCAAATATCAGATGAAGAAAAAGAAGGAAAAGATTTGGCTAAAGAAGTGGGAAATAGCACAAAAGGAAACCAGGCAAGAAAATAACAGTTTAGAAGGCAGAATTTTGCAATTGGAAAGTGAAGAAAGTAAACTGAAGACCAGAAATGACCAGATTGAAAGGGAAATCTAAAGGATTATAGCCAAAAACCAGTCTCTAAAGCCTAGAATTGAGCAATTAGAAGGTAATGATCTCACAAGACTGCAAGAACAAATGAAACAGTCAAAAGACTGATAAAATAGAAGGAAACATGAAATATCTCAATGAAAAAGTGACAGACCAAGAAAACAGGTCTAGAAGAGACAATCTGATAATCATTGGTCTTCCTGAAAAATTAGAAATTAATAGAAATTTGGATTCCTTACTAAAAGAAAATATTCAGCAAAATTGTCCTGAAGTTCTAAAACAAGAAGGCAATATAGACATTGAAAGGATCCATAGATCACCCTCTACACTAGACCCTGAAAAGGCAACCCCCAGGAATATAATAGCCAAATTCAAGAGCTACCAAGTAAAAGAAAAAATCTTACAAGAAGCCAGAAAGAAACAATTCAGATATCAAGGAGCACCAATCAGGATCACACAGGATCTGGCAGCCTCCATGCTAAAAGAATGCAAGGCTTAGAATATGATATTTAGAAAGGCAAGAGAACTGGGTGTACAGCCAAGGATCAACTACGATAAAAACTGACTATATACTTTCAGGGGAAAGTTTTGGCATTCAGTGAGATAGAAGATTTCCAATATATGCACAGAAATGATCAGCACTAAATGGAAAGTTCAATATACAACCACAAAAATCAAGAAAAACATGAAAAGGTAAATAAGAAACAGAGAGGAAAGAAAGAAAACTCGAATTTTTTAAATTTGCCTCTTTAAGGGCTTCAATAAGATCTAAATATTTGTATTCCTATGTGGAGAAATGTTATGTGTGATTCTCTGTAGTGAAGTCTAATCACTATTATAGTTTTCACTATTATAGTAATTAGAAGAATTATTCATAGGGAGATGTAGGAGTACTATACGGTCTAAGATGATATGGGGGGTGGAAAAGAGTGGGGCAAATAGGAGAGGACACCAAGAGAAACTTGAATGAATAAGAAAAATCTGATATTGTATTACATATAAAGATGGCATCGGAAGGAGAGGGGATGAATACTATTATAAGAAGGAGAGGAAGAGACCATTAAGAGGTAATATTTAAACCTTACCCTCAGAGGAATTAACCCTGAGAGGGAAGAGTAGCTATATCTATTGGGATATAAAACTCTATCTAATCCTACTGAGAAAGTCAGAAGGGATAAACCAAGGGGAGCAGAGAAGTAGGGAGGTCAAAGAAGGGAGGGGAGAAGATGGGGGAGGGAATTCATTAGACCTTAAAAAATAAAAATAGGGGAATAACAGGCGAGGGGGAAGAAAGGGAAGTAAATCAAGGGAGGAGACAAGGGGGACTGGTCTAAAACAAACCACTGGTTTAAAAGGAAATAGCGTAAGAAGAAGGGGTAGAACTAGGAGAGGATACCAAAATTTTGGGGGATACACAACTAATAATTATAACTCTGAATGTGAATGGGCTGAACTCGCCCATCAAAAGGAAGCAAATAGCAGAGAGGATTAGAAACCAAAATTCTACCATATGTTGTCTACAACAAATACATATGAAGCAGTGAACATACACAGTTTTAAGGTAAAGGGCTTGAGCAAAATCTTTTGAGCTTCAAATGAGAAAAAGAATGCAGGAGTGGCAATTATGATTTCTGACAAAGCCAAAGTAAAAATAAATATGATTAAAAAAGATAGGGAAGGACATTACATCCTGATTAAAGGCAGTATAGACAATGAGAGAATAACATTGCTCACAATGTATGTACCAAAAGGCATAGTATCCAAATTCCTAAAGGAGAAACTGGCAGAGCTCAGAAAGGAAATAGATAGTAAAACCATACTAGTGGGAGATCTAAATATTCCTCTTTCAGATCTAGATAAATCAAATCAAAAAGTAAATAAGAAAAAGGTAAGAGAGGTGAATGGAATCATAGAAAAGTTAGAGTTAATACATATGTGGAGAAAAATACATAGGGACAAAAAGGAATACACTTTCTTTTCAGCTGCACATGATACATTCACAAAGATTGACCATGTAATGGATGATAGAAACATTAAAAATGAGTGTAAAAAAGCAGAAATAATAAATGTAACCTTCTCAGATCATAATGCAATGAAAATAATAATTAGTAATGGCACCTGGACAGGTAAATCCAAAACTAATTGGAAATTAAATAATGTGATTCTCTAAAACCAGTTAGTCAAAGTAGAAATCATAGAAACAATCAACAATTTCATTGAAGAGAATGACAATGATGGGACATCCTACCAAACTCTGAGGAATATAGCTAAGGTAGTACTTGAGGAAATTTATATTAACAAATTAGGGAGGGCAGAGATTAATGAATTGGGCATGCAACTCAAAAAACTTGAAGGGGAGCAAATTAAAAATCCCCAGATGCAAACTAAATTAGAAATACTAAAACTCAAGGGAGAAATTAATAAAATTGAAAGTAAAAGAACTATGGAATCAATAAATAAGACTAGAAGCTTGTAATTTGAGAAAACAGATAAAATAAGACATAGTACTGGTCAATCTAATAAAAAAAGGAAAGAAGGAAACCAAATTAGTAGTATCAGAGATGAAAAGGGAGACCTCACCTCTAATAAAGAGGAAATTAAGGCAATCATCAAAAACTATTTTGTCCAATTATATGGCAGTAAAAATAGCAATCAAGGAGATATGGATGAATATTTACAAAAATATAAATTGATTAGATTAAGAGCAGAAGAAATAGAATTCCTAGATAATCCCATATCAGAAAAAGAAATTGAACAAGCCATTAAAGAACTCCCTAAGAAAAAATCACCAGGGCCTAATGGATTCACAAGTGAATTCTAACAAACATTCAAAGAATAACTAATCCAAATACTATACACATTATTTTACATAATAAGCAAAGAAGGAGTCCTACCAAACTCCTTTTATGACACAAATATGGTACTGATCACAAAGCCAGGTAGATCAAAAACAGTAAAAGAAAACTACAGACCAATTTCCTTAATGAACATAGATGCAAAAATCTTAAATAGAATACTACCAAAGAGACTCCAGCAAGTGATCAAGAGGAATATCCACCATGATCAGGTGGGATTTATATCAGGAATGCAAGGATGTTTCAACATTAGGAAAACCATCCACATAATTAACCATATCAACAATCTAACAAATAAAAATCACGTGATTATCTCAATAGATGCTGAAAAAGCCTTTGACAAAATACAACATCCATTCCTATTGAAAACACTGAAAAGTATAGGAATAGAAGGACCTTTCCTAAAAATAATAAACAATATATACCTAAAACCAACCACAAGCATCATATGTAATGGTGATAAATTAGAAACCTTCCCAATAAGATTGAGTGAAACAAGGATGCCCATTATCACCTCTATTATATAAGATTGTACTAGAAACACTAGCAGTTGCAATTAGAGAAGAAAAAGAAATTGAAGGTATCAAAGTGGGCAAGGAGGAGACTAAGCTATCACTCTTTGCATATGATATGATGGTCTACTTAAAAAATCCTAGAGAATCAACTAGGAAGCTTGTAGAAATAATTAACAACTTTAGCAAAGTTGCAGGAAACAAAATAAATGCACATAAATCACCAGCATTACTATATATTTCCAACACATCACAGCAGCAAGAGGTAGAAAGAGAAATATCATTTAAAATCACCCTAGACAATACAAAATACTTAGGAATCTATATACCAAAACAAACACAGGAATTATATGAAAACAACTACAAAAAGCTTTCAAAACAAATAAAACTAGATCTTAGCAATAGAAAAACATTGATTGATCAAGGGTAGGACAAGCTAACATAATAAAAATGACCATCCTACCCAAATTAATTTACCTATTTAGAGCCATACCTATCAAACTACCAAAAAACTTTTTCACTGAATTAGAAAAAAACTATAAAAAAAGTTCATTTGGAATAACAAAAGATCAAGAATATCAAAAGAAATAATGAAAAAAATGTGAAGGAAGGTGGCCTAGAAGTACCAGATATTAAACTATACTATAAAGCAGCAGTCATCAAAATGGTATGGTACTAGCTAAGAGACAGAAGGGAGGATAGACTTGGGGTAAGTGTTGTCAGCATAAACCCAAACAGCCCAACTTTTGGGACAAAAAGCCACTATTTGACAAAAACTGCTGGGAAATTTGGAAAACAATTTGGGAGAGATTCAGTTTAGATCAATATCTCACACCCTACACCAAAATAAATTCAGAATGAGTGAATGACTTGAAGATAAATAATGAAACTATAAAAATTTAAGTGAACACAGAATAGTATACCTCTCAGATCTCTGGGAAAGGAATGATTTTAAAACAAAGCAAGAGTTAGAGAATATTACAAAATATAAAATTAATAATTTTGATTATATTAAATTAAAAAGCTTTTGAAAAAACATAAACAATGCAACCAAAATAAGAAGGGAAACAACAAATTGGGAAAAAATCTTTATAAAAAAAACCTCTGACAGGGGTTTCATTACTCAAATGTACAAGGAGTTAAATCACTTGTATAAAAAATCAAGCCATTCCCCAATAGATAAATGGGCAAGGGACATGAATAGGCAATTTTCACATAAAGAAATCAAAATTATCATTAAGCACAGGCGAAAGTGCTCTAAATCTCTAATAATTAGAGAAATGAAAATCAAAACAACTCTGAGGTATCACCTCACAACTAGCAGATTGACTAAAATGAGAGAAGGGAAGAGCAATGAATTTTAGAGGGGACGTGGCAAAATTGGGACATTAATGTATTGCTGGTGGAGTTGTGAACTGATCCAACCATTCTGGATGGCAATTTGGAACTATGCTCAAAGGGCTATAAAAGAATGCCTGCCCTTTGATCCAACCATACCATTGTTGGGGTTGTACCCCAAAGAGATTATAGATAAACAGACCTGTACAAAAATATTTATAGCCGTGCTTTTTGTGGTGGCAAAAACCTGGAAAATGAGGGTATGCCCTTCAATTGGGGAATGGCTTAACAAATTGTGGTATATGCTAGTGATGGAATACTATTCGGCTCAAAGGAATAATAAACTGGAGAAATTCCATGTGTACTGGAAAGACTTCCAGGAGTTGATGCAGAGCGAAAGGAGCAGAGCCAGAACATTGTACACAGAGACCAATACACTATCATAAAATTGATTGTAATGGACTTCTGTACTAGCAGCAATGCAATGACCAGGGACAGTTCTGAGGAACTAATGGTAAAGAAAGCTACCCACATTCAGAGGAAGAACTGCAGGAGTGGAAACACAGAAGAACAGCAACTGCTTTGAACACATGGGTTTAGGCAGACATGATTGGGGAGGTAGACTCGAAACTAACACTCCAATGCAACTATCAACAATTTGGATATAGGTCTTGATCAATGTCACAGGTTAAAACCAGTGGAAATGAGCATTGGCTAAGGCTGGGGGGGTAGTTGGTGGGGTGAAGGGTAAAGTAAGAGTATGAATCATGTAACCATGTTAACTTTTCTAAAAATAAAAATTATTAAATGGAAAAATAAAAGAAAAAAGTAAATAAATTCTTAAAATCATTTTAGGAACTGGTACTTTTTCAGTTCCTTGGCAACCACATCTTTAAATATATATCAAAAAAAAAAAAACTTTTCCCTCTTATACAAAATCATCAAAAGAAAAAATGAGACATTGCAGACAAGAATAGGGTTAAAAAGAGAAAAATAAATAAATAGAAGAGAACAGGAATGAAGTAAATACAGAACTAGCAATCATAATTGTGAATATGATTTGAATGAACACTCAAAACAGAAGATGGCAAAATTACTTCATAACTAGAATTCAACAATTTGTTTTTTAAAAGAAACACATATGAAGGGAAAGACATACAGAGAGATAAAATCAATATTTGAAACAACTTTCCTGTTTCATTTGATGTAAAAAAAGAGTATCAATTATAATTACTATAACTAGCATTTAAGAACAATATTGAAAATAATGTTGATAACTGATATCCTTGTTTCATGCTTGACCTTATTAGGCTTCTAGTATATTCCCATTATGCATGTTTGTCTTGGGTTTTGAGAAATTACATATATATATCATCATTTTAAGGAAAAATCTGCTTACTCCTTTTCTTTTAAAAGAATGGGTATTTTATTTTGTCAGAAATGATTTTCCCCCTGCATCTATTGAAACAATCATAGGACTGTTATTGCTTCTATTGACATGATAAATTATGCTCATAATTTTCCTAGTATTAAAATTGCTATAATTTTATCATGTAAATTCATGCAGGGTATGATGTATTATTTTTTGTTATTTCATTTTAATTTCCTTGTCTATATTTTTTCAATCATATTTATTAAGGAAGTTAGTCTATATTTTTTTATCACCACAGGTGCATTTATCTTTCCTATTAATTGCTATTAAAATTAAAAAAATATTTTCCAGGGGGCTGTCATATTTTTTCTGGAAAGGGGGCAGTAGACCAAAAATGTTTGGGAAACACTGATCTAGGCAATGGGGGTTAAGTGACTTCCCCAGTGTCACATAGCTAGGAAGTGTTTGAAGCCAGATTTGAGCCTAGGGCCTCCCATCTCTATGCCTGACTCTCAATCCACCTGAGCCACCCAACTGCTCCAAGTCTATACTTTTAATTCTTTATTTTGGCTTTTCTGGTTAATCTATAAACAAGTTATTTGTTTTTTTGAAGAAATTTGTTAGGACTCCTTTACCTTTACCTTTTTATTAGATTTCATTATTTTTTAATATTTAGCAGAATTTTAATTATAAATTCTTCAATTCTTTTTTAAGGAGTGTATTCTTGACATATTTTTTCAGAAAGACAGTGTTTTTCAAATATTTAATTCCTATTTTTTATTCTCAATAATATATTTTTTTCACTATCCATCAATTTCATTTTTATTGGCATAAAAGAAATTTAATATATCTATGTGACTTTAAAAATTTTTTAAAGAAAAAAGACAGACAAATATGTAAGAAATGTAAAATATTTTATAGAGAAAAGATATGACCTACAAAATAGATTGAGGAGTGATGATTAAGAAATCACTGGACCTCCTGAAAACAAGTTCTATTTAAAATATCTATCGATCATATATAGTAATTTGGAATTAACCTTCTGACACTCAAAGAAATTATATGAACACAATTATAAAACATTCTCTTCACAAACTAAAGGCAGATATTAATAATTGGAGAAATATGAATTAATCATTGAGTTTCTAAATCAATAAAATAAAAATATTACATATACCTAAATTAATTTATTAATTCATTTTTATGAAAATCTAGTAAAGAATTATTTTACAGAACTACAAAAAATAAAACGAAATTCATTTAAGGGGAAAAAAGAGGTAAAAAATATAAAAACTTTCAGTGAAAACTAAAGGTGAAGGAAAGGAACCTAACAGTATCAGATCTCAAATTTCATTCAAAAGCTATAATGTTCAGAATAGATTGATATAGAATAAGAAATAGAATGGTTCATCAATGGAGCAGATTAGGTACACAATAGAGAAACAAATGAGCATAGTAAACTAGTGTTTGATAAACACAAAGATCAGAGCTAAATGATCATATTGTCTGACAAAAAGGGGTAACAGACCAATATCTCACAGTGTATGTCAAGAAAAGCTCCCCAAAATATATTATTTAGACATAAAGGGCCATATAAGAGAATTTGTGGAGTATGGAAAAATTGCCTTTCAAATTCTTGCATAGGGGAAATGTTTATGAAGAAATAGGAGATAGAAAGTTACACAGGAGGTAAAATGGATAAATTTGAATATATATGTGTATATGCAATTATACATATACATATATATTTTAAAAGATTACAAAATAAAATCAATCCATCTAAACATAGAACAAAAGTAGGAAAGTAGGGCTATTGTTTTATAGGAAGTTTCTCTGATAAAGGTATAATTTCTTTGCAATATTATAATTAACAGTAAAATCTGATTAACAAATGACCATTCAGAGTTCTGAAGGACTCTAGATTAAAATTATCCATTTCTATAAAGAGAAGCAACATATTTGGTATAAATATTGAAGAATGTTTTCCCCTTTTTTCTCCTTTTTTGGAAGATAGCTAATGCAGGAATTTACTTTGCATAACTTCATATTGAAATGAATTAACTGAACAGGAAAGAATTTCATA
Organism: Gracilinanus agilis; assembly: GCF_016433145.1. NCBI lineage: Eukaryota > Metazoa > Chordata > Mammalia > Didelphimorphia > Didelphidae > Gracilinanus > Gracilinanus agilis. The sequence goes on along the minus strand of NC_058130.1, from coordinate 443,637,060 downwards.
GGAAGAATAAGAACATTTACAACTGAATAGAAAGAAAATTTAAATGAATATATAAAAATAAATACATGACAAAAATGACTCTAATATAGAAAGGTTTAGTGTGCTACAGATATGGAATGTTGAATGTATTTTCTCATGTAAGTAGAATAGGTTTATAGAATAGAATTGGGACTATTTGAAAACATGTGTAATGCACAAACTTAATGTCAATAATTTTTCAGTAAATCAATCAATAAACATGTATTAAACACATACTATTTGCCATGAACTGTACTAAATGATTTTTTACAAAAAATATGGAAATGAAGGGAAGAAGGACAGGAAGAGTATGGAAGAAGAGATATATCAAGATGATAAAATTGTGATGGTGAAAATTTTAGTCAAATGCTCTACTCCTCAGATTCCAAAACTTTTTTCAAGATTGCAATTAGATATCATCTACTCTAGCAAGCTTTTTCTGATCTGCCATATCCCAACTGGCTTTTGATCTATTTTCTCTTCTGAGATTATCTTTCATATAATCATTTGCATATATATGAACTTCTCCCTATAAAATATCATGTCTGAAAGAATAATAATCAGCTCTTCCCATTTTTTGCATCTTTAGCACTTAGCACCCTGTGTTTCACATGGTTGTTATTTAACAATTATTTTATTGTTCCATTTGTGAAGGAACATGTGATTTCATTAATGTTTGTAGTGAGCATTCTAAACATGTTACCCTTTAGTTGTGAAAGGAATCTACACTAAAATCCTGGATTTGCAGTGAATGTGTCTCCTCTATCTAGCCTATGCTACTCTTTAGTTTAATTTTCTAGAAGATAAAAAAGTCTGAAGAACAATAACAACAACAATAAAAGAGGTGAGTGAAAAGGAAAAAATTAGTACTCAACTCAAATAATCAGATTACATTACATATCTTGGAATGAGAGCTGTGAATTTGCCCTTTAATCAGGTCTATCTGGCACAAGGATCAAAGGGAAGGATTTTTCAGAACATTTCCCTGTTGTTGTTGTTGTTGTTTTTCTACTATTGTAATTAGAGTGAATATGTCTATATCATGGTGTTTAGTATATTTACCGAAGTGAAGATTATACAAGCAATAAAGAACATGGTGAGAACAGCTCCTTATTCCACATAAATTAAGGTGGCAGGAAGGGAGAGACAGAGGAGGGAAAAGGGAAGAAAAAAAAGAGCGAAAGAAAAGAAGCAAAAAGCAAAAGAAAGAATTAAGCTAAGAAAAAATAGAAGAAAATAATTAAGAAGAAAAAAGAAAGAAAAACCTCTAAGATATTGTTATTGCTCCTTGTGATCATCTATTTCCCTCAAAAAAGGAGGGCCAGTTGAGCTGATAGGACATTAAAATCAATGTAAACCAGTAAATATATATTACTAAGAATAAAATAATGCATAACACCAACATCAAGTGTTCAAAGTATGGATATTTATAATAGTATTCAAAAGTTATAAATTTTGATGTGTGAGTGAAATGTATTTTATTTTACATATTTCTCTGAATTTAGTAAAATTTTAGTAAAATTTTAGTTAAGTGATTAATAAATTATCTGTATATCATTAAATTTTTCTGAAATTGGTTCATTTTAGATTCATGCAGCAATCATAATATTGAACTCCTGATTCAAGGAAAATAAAAGTATTTCATTACATTTCGACTGGAGCTGAGTAACCACTGAATTAGAAAACTTGGCACACATCTATAAGACTTAAAAGAGTTATAAATAGATCACATATAATTCCTTAGAAATGCAGTTACTTGAAAAAGTAAAGAAAGAGGAGCAAAAAATTAACTAAAAATATTTAAACAAATACTTGGAACAAATGATCTTTTATATAAAATTCTAAACTTCTCTTTTGCCTCTTATTTTTCAATTGCCTTACAATTATTTTACTTCATTAAATCTGGAAGTAGCACTTAACTGGGTTTATAGAGCACTCATTTGAAAATAAGCAACCACAGCTGTCATGTTTATTTCATTCTGACGTTATCTTCAAATATTCTGTGTTCAACAGATTTCAGTAATCATAATTTAACTATAGGGCAAATAATCAGACTTAAAAGTATGATAGGCAATATCAGAGAAAACCAAATTATCCCTTGGGCTTTCCTTAAATTAAGTGAAAAGCCTAAATTAAAGCTAGGAACTATTAGCAAGTAAAAAAATAATAATATATTTTCTATTAGCATCTAAAATAAATTACAGCACAAAAAGTTTGAAATGTGAAATCCTATTTTATGTTAAAGAAAATGGTACAATTTTTTACTCATCAAAATATACCACTGAAGCTCAGAAGTTTTGCTTTTTTCTCCATGTATACGTAATAAAAGCAGCAATATGGGTCAGGTAAATAGAGAATAGTGGTTTTTTATCCCTTATCTTTTTTATTTTGAGAAATCCTTTTCTATGTCAAGACTATGAAGATCATATTAATTTTTCTCCTAGTCATAGAAATATCAGGATAAATGATGTATAACTTAATCCCAGAAAAAAAGGTGAAATAAAGTACTTATTTTTAAATTTTGAGCAGGTTAACTTTTGTTAGCTTACATTATTTTTGCTATGATTAAATAGTTCTCACTATTCTTTTCAGAAATTTGATTTCTAGATAACTCAATCAAAGCATAATTGGAGTTAATGGCAGATGGCCCTGAAGAGGTAAAACTGGAAACCATAATTAATAAGGGTGAATTATTCCTCAGAATGCTATGTGAAATGACATTGCCAAGAGTTCTTTAAAATCCAAGATAAAGAGATAAAGAACATCTGAGACCATACCTAGAAGGCAATAGCAGAGGGATTGTGTAATGCTAAGTAATGTAAAGATAGTGTAAAGCAAATTTTACCAGCAGAAGGTAGACCTAGAAAGAGGAGTATAGTAACATTATATAAATATACACATACATATATATCTTGGTGCCTTTCTATTTTTCTATGATTCTTTTTTTTTAATTTAAAAATTTATTAATAAACATTTTTAGCATGGTTACATAATTCAGGGTCCTACTTTCGTCTTCACGCCCTGCACTCCCCCCACCCATGGCCAATACACATTTCTCCTGGTTTTGTCATATGTCCTTGTGATCAAGACCTATTTCCAAAATGTTGGTGCTTGCATTGGGGTGGTAGTTTCTAGTCCACATCCCCAATCATGTCCACCCCAACCCATGCGTTCAAGCAGTTGCTTTACTTATATGTTTCCTCTCATGCAGTTCTTCCTCTGAATGTAGGTAGCGTTTTTTACCAAAAATCCCTCAGAGCTGTCCTGGGTCATTGCATTGTTGCTGGTACAGAAGCCCATTACATTCGATTTTACCACAGTATATCAGTCCCTGTGTACAATGTTCTTCTCGCTCTGCTCCTTTCGCTCTGCATCAGTTCCTGGAGGTCTCTCCAGTTCACCTGGAACTCCTCCAGTTTATTATTCCTTTTAGCACAATATTATTCCATCACCCGCATATACCACAGTTTGTTCAGCCATTCCCCAATTGAAGGACATAACCACCTTTTCCAGTTTGTTGCCACCACAAAAAGCACAGCTATAAATATTTTCGTACAAGTATGTTTATCTAAGATGTCTTTGGGGGTACAACCCCAACAATGGTATGGCTGGATAAAAGGGCAGGCATTCTTTGAGCATGATTCTAAATTGCCAGCCAGAATTGGCTGGATCAGTTCACAACTCCACCAGCAATGCATTAATGTCCCAATTTTGCCACATCCCCTCCAACATTCATTACTCTCCCCTTCTTTCATTTTAGCCAATCTGCTAGGTGTGAGGTGATACCTCAGAGTTGTTTTGATTTGCATTTCTCTAATTATTAGAGATTTAGAACACTTTCTCATGTACTTATTGATACTTTTGATTTCTTTACCTGAAAATTGCCTATTCATGTCTCTTGCCCATATATCAATTGGGGAATGGCTTCATTTTTTATACAATTGCTTTAACTCCTTGTATATTTGAGTAATTAGACACCTGTCAGAGTTTTCATTATAAAGATTTTTTCCCAATTTGTTGTTTCCCTTCTGATTTTGACTACATTGTTTTTGTTTGTACAAAAGTCTATTAGTTTAATATAATTAAAACCATTTAATTTACATTTTGTAATTTTCTCTAACTCCTGCTTGGTTTTAAAGTCTATCCTTTCCCAGAGATCTGACAAGTATACTATTCTGTGTTCA
>NC_058130.1:443590343-443608235 GCF_016433145.1 Gracilinanus agilis | reverse complement strand
AAAAAAAAAAACAGACTGAAACAGAGAATTTGCTGCCCTAACACAGAACTCTAGAGAATTAACAAAAGGTAATTAAAAGAGGGGGAAAAACAAAACAAAACAAACAAAAAAAATCCAAATGTTTTATAAGGAACCCAATAAGTTCAAATGATTTGTATCCCTATAAGAAAAGATGACATTGGTTATGCATAAAATTTTTTTATTATCACCAGGGTAGCTAGAAGAAGTATACTTAGAGGGAACAGTGACAAACTATATAGGATGAAATGTCAATATATATATTTATATATATGTATATATATTTATATATGTATATATGTATATATGTATATAGGTATGTATATATGTATATATGTATGTATGTATGTATGTATGTAGAAATATATATATAAGAGGTAAAAAATAGAAGAGGATAATTTTATATGAAATAGGAAAAGAAACAAGATGGATTAAATTTATATTTCATAATGAAGCACATGGTAGGAGCAGGGGAGAAGACCAATACACTGGAAAGGTAAAGAGATTGAACACAGGAAATATTTTATTCTTACGTGCATTGAAATTAACTCAAGGAGGGAAGAAAAATCAGATCCATTGGGGCAGAGAATTTATTCTTGCCTTATAGAGAAGTAGGAGGATAACAAATGGACTGGTGGGGATGGAAACAATATTAGGGAGGGAGAATGTGGGGGAAGCTTAAAAAGAACATGAAGAAAAATAAGAGGGGAATAAGAAGTTAAGATGGAGAAAAGGAAGTAAAATAAGAGAGGGGACAAGGGGGACTGATTAAAAACAAAACACTGGTGTAGAAAGAAATCATGAAAGAAGAAAGGGCAGGACAAGGAGAGGGAATCAAAATTTTGGGGAATACACAATTGTTAATCATAACTCTGAATGTGAATGGGATGAACACACCCATAAAATGGAAACAAATAGCAGAGTGGATTAGAAACCAAAATCCTACCATATTTGTGTTTTTTGTCTACAAGAAACACACTTGAGGCAAGTAGACATACATATGGTAAAAAAAGAATGGAGCAAAATCTATTGGGCTGCAACTGAGAAAAAGAAGTTAGGAGTAACTATCATGATATCTGACAAAGTCAGAGTAAACCTAGATCTTCTTCAAAGAGATTGGGAAAGTAAATATATCCTGATAAAAGGCAGTATAGACCATGAAGAATTATCTATACTCAATATATATGCACTAAATGGTAAAGCATCCAAATTTCTAAAAGAGAAGCTAGAGGAGCTCAAGGATGAAATATATAGTAAAACAATACTAGTGGGTGACTTCAACCTTCCCTTATTAGATCTAGATAAATCAAAACAAAAAAATAAATAAGAAAGAGGTAAGAGAGGTGAATGAAATCCTAGAAAAATTAGAGTTAATAGTTATGTGGAGAAGAATAAAAAGGGACAAAAATGAATGTACCTCCTTTTCAGCAGCACATGGAACATTCACAAAGATTGACCAAGTACTAGTGCATAGAAACATGGCAAAGAAATTCAAAAGAGCAGAAATAATAAATGCAACCCTTTCAAATCATAATGCAATAAAATAGGTATTTGTAAGAAAACATGGATAGCAAATCAAAAATCAATTGGAAATTAAATAATATGATTCTCCAAAATCAATTAGCTAATGATCAAATCATAGAAACAATAATTTCATTGAAGAGAATGACAATGATGAGGCATCTTACAAACCTGTGGGATGCCGCCAAAGCAGTACTCAGGGGAAAATTTTTATACTTTAGGGCATATATTAACAACTTATGGAGGGCAAAAAACAATGAATTGGGCATGCAAATCAAAAAACTAGAAAGCAAACAAATTGAAACCCCCCAGGTGAAAACTAAATCAGAGATCCTAAAAATCCAAGGAGAAATTAATAAAATCAAAAGTAAAGAACTAATGAATTAATGAATGAGAATATATGCAGGTACTTTAGAAACAAATAAAATTGACAAAGTGCTGGTTAATTTAATAAAAAAAGGAAAGAAGAAAACCAAATTGACAGTATCAAAGATGAAAAGGGAGACCTCACCTCTAATGAAGAGAAAATGAAGGCAATCATTAAAAACTATTTTGCCCAGTTATATGGCAAAAACATAGTAATCTAGGTGATATGGATGAATATTTACAAAAATACAAATTGCCTAGATTAACAGCAGAAGAAATAGAATACTTAAAATAATCCCATAACAGAAAAAGAAATTGAACAAACCATTAAAGCACACCCTAAGAAAAATCCTGAGGACGAAATGGATTCTCTAGTGAATTCTATCAAACATTCAAAGAGCAACTACTCCTAATACTATACAAAATATTTGATATGATAAGCAAAGAAGGAGTTCTATCAAATTCCTTTAATTGCACAAATATGGTACTGATGTCCAAAGCCAGTTAGACCAAAAACAGAGAAAGAAAACTACAGACCAATCTCCTTAATGAACATAGATGGAAAAATCTTAAATAGAATACTAGTAAAAAGACTCCAGCAAATGATCAAGAGGATCATCCACTATGATCAGGTGGGATTTATACCAGGAATGCAAGGATGGTTCAACATTAGGAAAACCATCCACATAATTGACTATATCAACAAGCTAAAAAAAAAAAAATCACATGATTATCTCAATTGACGCTGAAAAAGCCTTTGACAAAATACAACACCCATTCCTACTGAAAACACTAGAAAGTATAGGAATAGAAGGACCTTTCCTAAAAATAACAAACAATATATATCTTAAACCATCAACAAGCATAATCTGTAATTGGGATAAATTAGAAGCATTCCCAATAAGATCAGGAGTGAAACAAGGATGCTTATTATCACCTCTATTATTTAACATTGTACTGAAAACATTAGCAGTTTCAATTAGAGAATAAAAAGAAATTGAATGTATTAAAATAGGCAATGAGGAGACCAAACCATTGCTCTTTGCAGATGATATGATGGTCTACCTAAAAAGTCCTAGAGAATCAACTAAAAAGCTAGTGAAAATAATCAACAACTTTAGCAAAGTTACAAGACACAAAATAAATGTAAATAAATCATTAGCATTTTTTTACATTTCCAATACCTCTCAAGAGGAAGAGTTAGAAAGAGAAATGCCATTTAAAATCTCCCACAATAATATAAAATACTTAGGAATCTATCTGTCAAGACATACACAGTAATAATATGAACACAATTACAAAACTTTCCACACAATTAAAACTAGATCTAAATAATTGGAAAAAAACATTAATTGCTTATGTGTAGGACAAGCTAACATAATAAAAATGACTATCCTACCCAAACTAATTTACTTATTTATTGCCATACTCATCAAACTACCAACAAAATTTTTACTGAATTTGAAAAAAAACTACAACAATGTTCATTTGGAAGAACAAATAATTAAGAATATCATGGGAAATAGTGAAAAAAAATGAAGGAAGGTGGCCTTGCAGTACCAGATTTTAAACTGCATTATAAATCTGTGGTCATCAAAACAATAAGGTACTGGCTAAGAGACAGAAGGGAGGATCAGTGGAATAGACTTACGGTAAGTGACCTCAGCAAGACAGTCTATGATAAACCCAAAGATTCTAGATTTTGGGACAAAAATCCACTCTTTCACAAAAACTGCCTGGAAAATTGGAAAACAGTAAGGGAGAGATTCGGTCTACATCAACATCTCACACCCTACACCAACATAAATTCAGAATGGGGGAATTACCTGACTATAACTAAGGAAAATATAAGTAAAATAGGGGAACATATCACATTATATATGACAAATATACTTGTCAAATCTCTGGGAAAATAAAGATTTTAAAACCAAGCAATAGGTAGAAAAATTTAAAAATGTAAAATATAAAATTTTGATTACATTAAATTAAAAATTTTTTCTACAAACAAAACCAATGAAACCAAAATTAGAAGGGAATAAATAAATTGGGAAAAAAATCTTTATATGAAAAAAGTCTGATCAAGATCTAATTACTCAGGTATATAAGGAGCTAGGGCAATTGTGCAAAAAATCAAGCCATTCCTCAATTGATAAATCGACAAGGTGCATCAATAGGCATTTTTCAGATAAAGAAATCAAATCTTTCAATAAGTATATGAGAAAGTGTTCTAAATCTCTTCTAATTAGAGAAATACAAATCAAAACAACTCTGAGGTACCACCTCACACCTAGCAGATTAGCTAACATGACTGCAAAGGAAAGTAATAAATGTTGGAGGGGATGTGGCAAAATTGGGACATTAATATATTGCTGGTGAAGTTGTGAATTGATTCAACCATACTGGATGGCAATTTGGAACTATGCCCAAAGGGCACTAAAAGACTGTCTGCCCTTTAATCCACCTATATCACTGCTGGGTTTATACCCCCTGTGAAATCATAGGGAAAAAGACATGTACAAAAATATTTATAGCTGCACTATTTGTAGTGGCAAAACCTGGAAAATGAGGATATGCCTTTCAAATGGGGAATGACTGAACAAATTGTGGTATATGCTGGTGGTGGTATACTATTGTGTTCAAAGGAATAATGTACTGGAAGCATTCCATGTGTACTGGAATGACTTCCAGCAATTGATGCAGAGTGAAAGGAGCTGAACCAGAACATTATTCACAGAGTATACTGTGGTAAAATCAAATGTAATGGACTTCTGTACTAGCCGCAATGCAATGACCCAGGACAATTCTGAGAGACTTATAAGAAAGAACACTATCTACATTCTGAGAAAGAACTGTAGGAGTAGAAACACACAGAAGAAAAACCCCAATCTAACTATTCCATGTAATTCCTCCTGCAGACCCCCTGGATGGAAGTTTTTTGGCAGAACAAAAGAGACAGAATGGGTGTGAACTTTCTGGTTATCCCTTTTTATAACCTACTGCCTCACTTTGTCCTATCCTAGCCTCCAGGTCAAGTTCACGTTCAGGACAGGTAAACAGGTACTCAACAGGAGATGATGTCACCTTTGAGTCCCCAGAAAGGGGGTGGGGAGGAATTTCCTTAGCACAAGCCATCCCCACTCTGATATTTTGGGAGATCAGCATTTTAATCTCCTCATTTAGATTTTCTAGGAGATTAACATGTTGGGTCTCCCCCATGAATCATTCTATACACGGAGCCTACACATTTAAAGATTCTCTTACTAGAGAGTATAAAATATTGTACCTTACATAGAGGGAGTTACAACAATTTAGGAGATAAGAGGAAAAGAAACAAGGAAAAAATGATTGATAGATTCATTGACAAAAAGCCAATTGGGGGCACTCCCCTTTGGCATAAGAGTTTACAGTCAGAATAGGTTCAGCCCCCTTCAGTTCAGTTCATTATATCTAAAAGTTAACTCTGGATCTCTTGATGTAGTGTATGATTTCTGTAGGCATCCTTATGACATCTTTTTCAGAAGATCCACTTTCTTGGTTTGGGGTGCTGGTGATTTTGTTTTCTTAAAATTATTTTAAAAGATCTTAAACTTTGGATTTTAGGATAATGATACAATTGCCCCTTCCCATTAGGAGGGTGTTGACCAACACCAAAATTACCCCTGGATGCATAGCTAAGGTATGAGGTGTATATGAATCAATTTTTAAAATCAGAGAGAAAAAATTCTAGATTACATATAATCTAGGTGTATAAAACTACAAGTTAAAATGAAAAGGAGATGTTGTCACCTGTGTGACTCCAGAAATGGGGAAGGGTAAAATTCCATCACATACTTACCATCTTAGTGGAGCAGAAGCAGAGGGAAGGCAAGAGAGAATTTGAGACTCTAAATACTTTTTTTTTAAAACCCTTACCTTCCGTCTTGGAGTCAATACTGTGTATTGGCTCCAAGGCAGAAGACTGGTAAGGGTAGGCAATGGGGGTCAAGTGACTTGCCCAGGGTCACACAGCTGGGAAGTGTCTGAGGCCAGATTTGAACCTAGGACCTCCTGCCTCTAGGCCTGGTTCTCAATCCACTGAGCTACCCAGCTGCCCCCCACTAAATACTTTTTAAAATGTTCGTAGTTGTAATTGGAGAAAATAAAATAGAAAAAAAAAACCACACTTTTTCTTCAGCTTTATAGTGTTCTGAATAAGGAACTTTATTTCATTTTGTTAAAAGCATTTTTCTAATGATATAATTATAGGATTTATGTTGCTTTTGTTATTTATATGGTAAATTGTGTTGACAGTTTTAATATTGACTCAGCCCTGAATTTCTGTAATAGATTCCAACTGATCATTGTGTATGATTTCTGTAATATATTGCTATAATATCTTCACTAGCCCCTTATTTATTTATTTCATTGTTCATTAGGGAAATTGGTCTGTTTTTGCTTTTCATAGTTTAGATGTCAGCACTATATTTGTTTTGTGTTAGGAATTCAGAAGATTTCCATTTTTCCCTAAAGAATACAACAATTTATAAAAGTATTTAAAATTAATTTTCCTTTAAATATTTCTTAGTATTCACTTATAAAACCACTTGATTCTGATGATTTTGGGGGGGGGTTAGCTCACTGAAGTCTTGTTCAGTTAATTTTTAAAAGAGAATAGTTTAAGTATTCTCTTTTTTTCTTTTGTGTGGATAATTGTTATGCTTTTGGTAGATTTCTTGAAATATAATTGGTCAAAATAGCTCCTAACCATTGATTTAATTTCCTCTTCATTAATGGAGAGCTTACTCTTTCTCATTTTTCTGATAGCAACGCTTTTTATTATTTTCAAATAAAATTAACCAATGATTTATCTATTTTTTCACAAAACCAAATATTTTTATTTGTTTAGTTTAATGATTTTCTTACTTAAAATTCTATTAATCTATCCTCTGAGTTTAATTATTTATAACTTGCTTAACTAGATTTTTAAACTTACTCTTATTCTAGCCATTTTTCAGTTGTATAACCAATTTCATTTTTTTCATTTTATTCATGCAAATTTTTAGAGATAAACATTTTTCCTAATTACTTATCTGATTGTATCTCAAATTTTGTTGTGTTGTCTTGTTATTGCTATTTTGTTTAATGAATTGTTTATTTTATTTTTGTTAATCTACTCTTTCTTCAGGATGTATTTGATATTTCTGTTTGTCTAAATTTTGTTTGATTATTTTATGCCTATGGTTGATTTTTATGAAGGTGCCATGTACCATTGTAAAAAAAGGTCTATTTCTCTGTTGCCATTCAATTTTCTCCAGATGTCTATCATATCTAACTTTTCTAAAATTGTATTTATTGTCTTTACTATTTCTTATTAATTTTTCTTTAAATTTGTTTAATTCTGAGAAGTTATATCCTTCACTTATAATGTTTTCCTGCCTATTTTGTCCTTCAATTCATTTAATTTTTCCTTAAAGAACTTAGATGCTATATGATCTGGTGCACATAGGTTTCCATCAATATTACTTAACTATTTGTGATATGTTCTAACAAAATGCAGTTTTTCTGCTTATCTCTTTTAATTGTATTTATTTTTAGGATTCCTTCGAGATCTTTATTGCTACTCTGGCATGGTGTTTCCTTTTTTGAAGCAAAAAAGATTCTGTTCTAGTCCCTTATGGTCACTCAGTGTGTTTCATTGCTTCAAGTATGGTTTTGTAAGCAACATGTTATCAAATTATGTTTTTAATACACTTTATTTATTGGCCTCCATTTTATGACTGAGTTTGTATCTGTTATCAAGAAGTAAATAAGGTAATCCGAGTGGGTCAACGAAGGCAATTTGGGTGTGCGGAAAGATAATAGGGATATTGGTGGTTATAAGGTGATTGGAGGAGGAATGAAGATATGGGAAGATATATAGGAGATAAAGGAAATGGGATATGTAGGAAAGGGCAGCTCGAACAGGTTTATTCCCAGAGGTTTGAGACAGAGGATATAGGGAGGAAATTAGGGCCAGTAAGAAATGTTTAGGTTTTTGGCTAGAGGGTTTCTCTTGTTAGTTTCTCAAGTCTCTTGAGGGAGGAGTCAAGAGGGCCCCTCCCTGCCACTCAAACTGATAGCTGGAGGAAGTCTTAGGTAGGTACTTCCTGCCAAGATGGATGCCCCCAGTTCTCTCAAGAAATAAAAGAAAATGATTCCTTCCCTCTTTAGCCCTTGCCTCAATTTTCAATACAATGATTCACCAGAGGATTGAATAGGTAACAAGGGGATTTATTAATACCAGGTTAGTCAGAGGGAAGAGGTTCAGGATTTCTAACTGCTGCTAGGGAGAGGGGTGATGGTGGGGAATGGGTCACGGAGAGGTTTAGACTGAGAGAGCTTGCTCTCCCAGATGGGAGATTTGACTGCCTTTTAAATAAAGTCCTTATTAAATCACTAAAACTAGGGGTAACTTATTTGAGGATACTCTACTTGTCTATAGAAACTAAAGCCCACAATGTTCAATCACCAAGCCCTCCCTTCCACCCAGGACCCACAGGAAATTCAGGGGAAGGGCAGGGATATGGATGGAGAGATCAGGGAGAGGTCCAGAGAAATGAGATAGGTTTAAATTTCCCCAAGACAAGATAAGCACAGGCCAAGGCCAAAGTAAAGCCAAACCGAAAGGCCAAAGCAAAAGCCTCCAGCCACAGTGAAAGACAGAAGGCAAAAGCCCCATCAGTTGGAACTTCACCTCTATTTATAGTTTCAATTCCTAACTGACTTTCTGAAGATTCTAAGACTTCTAACTGATTTTTTGTGACCATTAAAAATTACAGAAGCAAAAGGTTTCTGTTAGCCACTTTGCATTACAATCTGCTCATTTTTTTAAAAAATTTGCACCTTGCAACATTTTCTGGTGGCTAAGATCTAAGGGGTTACTACTCTTATTCTAAGCTAAATTATAATTATGCTCTTTTCCCTATCTAAGTTTTGTAAAATATTAAAAAGGGTTGCTTACTCTTAAACTATGCTAAGACTAGTCTAAGATAAAACTAAGATGTGTTATGGGAAAGGCATAGGAAAGGAATGGGGTTTTGGTTTTGCAAATATTTTTGAACAGAAAGTAAAAGCAGATTAAACGCAAACATTCAGAAGCAGTCTCAAAGTTAACATTTGCTAACGAAAACAAAGTAATAAATCCTATCTATGTACTTATCTAATTTCATGAACTAACAACAAAAGTATCAATTAAGAAAATTTTGCAATCTAAATTTCCAATTCTAATTCATCTTCCTAAAGTTAGTATATGGATATGTTAATACATTTATGCCTATGTTAGAAATGTTAGTAAGAATAAGTAAGACTAATATTCTTTGTAAGTCTTTGGTTAAACTATAGACTTAAACTATGTACAGTATTTACAAAGAAAGTTTAGAAAATTCTGTCCCTATAATAACTTATTAAACTAACTAACTGCCCCTGTGTGTTAGTAAAATTTATTGCTAAGGATTAGTAAGCAAACATTTACATATATACATTATTTACAAGAAATGCCAGGTGATTTGAGTAGAAGGTTTCTGAACCAAAGTAAGAGAAAAATTCTGTGCTAAGGCAAACAAACTTCTCTCTTAAGTGTAAGTTTATGTTTCACATGTAGATGTGAAGTCAGAAAATGTTCTATGTGTTGTCTAGTGTGACCTTTCTACCTTTCTGTGTAATGAAGTGTTACATACTTACTCCAATGGAATTCTTCCGCAAAGTGTATGTACTGTGTGGATGGTATCTAAAGTGTTGGATGCAGTGAGAATTCTGTTGGATGTAAGTTGTGTTTTTTAAATGTATGGTTCCAACACTGCTCTGATGCTCCTCTTCACAGTGTGGTTTGTTGTCCCATACATCAATTGTGTATTTGATCACAGATGTTTTTTGTAGTCCTCAGGTTTGCTGTTGTTGTGATGATCTGCGAAGTCAGCAATGCCTCACTTGTGTCATTTGATGCTACCCACACGCTTATTAACTAGCAATGGAACTGATATTTCTGTTGTGTTGACTTGTGTTGTTTGATGTACCCATGCTTGTCATCTTGCACTGGAACTGATGTTCTGGTGTCTTGACTTGTGTCAAGAACAAACTTCAAATGTCTATGAAACGTGATTAATCTTTTCTTCTTTCTTTTTTTTTTGTTTTAATAAAGATGATTGCAGGTAACAAGAGTTCGTGATAAAGTCTTTTGTGTTTTCATTTATTTGTCAATGTCAATGTCTAGGTCTTAGAATGATTGTAAATCAAATGTTGTGTCTTCTTCTGATGTTGATTCTTTTTCATTGTCATAATAGTTTATGGATGATTCTTTTAAAATGTAATTAGGATTGGTATAATCATTTGGGTGTAAAATTTGGTGTAATATCTGATTGTTCACTGGTTCTTTGTCTAATTCTGGTTCTGATTCATGCTCTGATTGTTGTTCTAATTGCTGCTCTGGTTCTATGGTCTCATGAATAGGCTGTGGACTTTCTAAATATTTATTTGATTGATTGGTGCTAATTTGTCTTTGTGCTGTATAATAACTGGGTCTTGTGGTTGTTGTTGGGACATGTCTTTTGCTGGCTTGACATGGGTGACATGGAAACAAGGATCAATTCTAAATAATCTACTTTTTTTTATAAATTGAACTTATTATCAATCTATTATCGCATATGGTCATTTGTATCTATACTAGAACTTCCTTTAGCACCATCAGGCAAGTTCAGTTCAGAATCAGAAATACAGAAAGCAGGCTTAAAGAGTAAGCTCTCTCTCTCATTGAGAGTTGGAGAGTCATTATCAGTTGTGCAAATTTCATGTTGGCTTTTGCTAAGGGCTGCAGAAGTAGAGTTTTGGTGTGATTCACCATCCACTCTGACATTTAAAGAACTGTCATGCCCCAAATCAGAAGTTTTCCCTTTGGTTGTATCCAGGAATGTTTGTTAGATTGTTTGTGTTCCCTTCAACACCTCTGGTATGGCTACTGACTTAGAAGCTGATTGATGTTCCCTATTTTGCCCTGAAGTTTGTGTAACTGAAGTCAGATGGTTTTTGTATTCAATCACTGACCAAGCTCATTATTGTTGTTATTAGTCACACTGGTTACTGGGTATAACAGCTGCTCCCTTTCCCTTCCTCTTGCTTTTGGTTGGAATGCTATAGGTAACGGTTTGAGAAAGGTGGATGTGAAATTTCCTAAACAGCTGCTAATCATCTGGCAACACAGTGGGTTGCATTTTTAAAATCAAGTCTTTGCCAAGGTAATGATTTGTTTGCTCTATAACCTCAATCTGTGACATTGTGTCTGAAGCAAATGAATGGGATAGAATTTTGGCATTTAACTCCCCTGAGGTTACTAAATGTATTCTTTTCTTAATACAATGTAAATCCTCACCATAATGATCTTTATCCAAGTAGCCCCATTGTTTTATACTTGGAATAAAGAGAGGAGTTTGAGGTTTTGATGACTTTGAACAAGATTGCAAAGCTTTCTGATGCAAGCATTTGTGAGTGCTTGTATGATCCTTATGCTTCTCATTCAATGTTTTTGTGATGGAATGAGAAAGCTGATCCCATATATAGTCATCCTAACCATTGCCATATATTTCTCTGCGCATTTGCATTATTTCTTCCTATTGTTGGTTATCTACCACAGACATATCTTGATATTCTGTGTATCTTGTTTTAGACACCTGTTTTGTTTTGCCCAGTTTTTCGGTATTATTTTTCCCACTCAGGCTACACACTCTCAGACCCAAATTATAATGATTAGACCTTTTAAAATTAGGAACCTTGATTCATAATGACTTTGACTTCATTCCCATCTGTATGTACCTTTCCATTTCTTCTATGGATGGGGATTGGCTAAATTTCTTGCATGCATGGCTACAGCATGAACCATCATTTTGCTTTCCTCACTTCTCTTTGAATCATTATTGTTTTTGGACCATTTTGTGTCGTAATAGGTCCTTCTCATACCTCTGTCTCTTTGATTATAATTATCATTTTTGGAAAAATCAATTTGTTGCCTAAATCTGCAAAATTTTAAATTATGACCTGGATGTCCACAAAGAAAGAAATGAGGGAAAAATCATTTTGGTCTTTGGGTGTTAATTGTAGGTTGCCTGTATTGATTTTGGCTCCTACTATTTTGGAGGGCAAAATTTTTATTTCCTCCAATTCTTTTTCTCTTTTGGTTTGTTTCAATTGCCTTCTCAAATCGGCTATCAGTTCATCCTCGTCTGAGTTAGTTTGTCTTGCTATCCTTGCTTCCTTTTGCTTTGAATCATGGATGTAGGAAGCATGCTACCTCCTGGCTGGCTCACCAATTAATGTTATCAAGAAAAAAATAAGATAATCTGAGTGGGTCAATGAAGGCATTACATATCATTAATATTTACAGTTTCATTACTAATTCCATATTTCCCTCCATTCTACTTTTTAAACACTTAGAATTTTCTCTCTCCCTTCACCCTAATTCACTTTAAAAGGCTTTTGCTTCTAACTATATTGCCTCCCCCTGCCCTATCTCCCTTCTATCAGTTCATATTCTCTTTGAATCTTCCCTTCCAAATTCCACTTAGTATATAATTATGTTTTAGAAATGTGGCAGGTCCTGGTCTCAGTGTAAGCAAATGTAATCTCCTTCTGACCAGTTGTGTAATCCCCTTAACATCTGTAATCTGATAACTTCAAAATCCAGCACCACAGATTCATGAACAGTTAATTGCTTTCCAATTGTTGAGGTCCAGTTTTATTTTTTTGGAAAGTGTTTTGTAGTTGTTTTCATATAATAGCTGTGTTTGTTTTGTTAGATTAATTCCCAAGTATTTTATATTGTCTAGGGTGATTTTAAATGGTGTTTCTCTTTCTACCTCTTGCTGTTCCAATGTGTTGGAAATGTATAGAAATGTTGATGATTTATGTGCATTTATTTTGTATCCCGCCACTTTGCTAAAGTTGTCGATTATTTCTACCAGCCTCTTAGTTGATTCTCTAGGATTTTTTAAGTATACCATCATATCATCTGCAAAGAGTGATAGCTTAGTCTCCTCATTGCCTATTTTGATACCTTCAATTTCTTTTTCTTCTCTAATTACTATTGCTAGTGTTTCTAGTACTATGTTGAATAATAGAGGTGATAATGGGCATCCTTGTTTCACTCCTGATCTTATTGGGAAGGCTTCTAATTTATCCCAATTAGAGATTATGCTTGTTGATGGTTTAAGATATATATTGTTTGTTATTTTTAGGAAACGTCCTTCTATTCCTATACTTTCTAGTGTTTTCAGTAGGAATGGGTGTTGTATTTTGTCAAAGGCTTTTTCAGCATCTATTGAGATAATCATGTGATTTTTGTTTGTTAGACTGTTGATATGGTCAATTATGTGGATGGTTTTCCTAATGAACTATCCTTGCATTCCTGGTATAAATCCCACCTGATCATAGTGGATGATCTTCTTAATTACTTGCTGGAGTCTCTTTGTTAGTATTCTATTTAAGATTTTTGCATCTATGTTCATTAGGGAGATTGGTCTGTAGTTTTCTTTCTCTGTTATTGATCTCCCTGGCTTTGGAATCAGTACCATATTTGTGTCATAAAAGGAACTTGGTAGGACTCCTTCTTTGCTTATCATATCAAACAATTTGTATAGTATTGGGATTAGTTGCTCTTTGAATGTCTGATAGAATTCACTTGTGAATCCATCAGGCCCTGGTGATTTTTTCTTAGGGAGTTCTTTAATGGCTTTTTCAATTTCTTTTTCTGATATGGGATTATTTAGGTATTCTATTTCTTCTGTTGTTAATCTAGGCAATTTATATTTTTGTAAATATTCATCCATATCTCCTAAATTGTTATATTTATTGCCATATAATTGGGCGAAATAGTTCTTAATGATTGCCTTAATTTCCCCTTCATTAGAGATGAGGTCTCCCTTTTCATCTCTAATACTGTCAATTTGGTTTTCTTCTTTCCTTTTTCTTATTAGATTGACTAGTACTTCGTCTATTTTATCTGTTTTTTTTTTTTCAAAATACCAGCTTCTAGTCTTATTTATTAATTCAGTAGTTCTTTTTTTTGATTTTATTAATTTCTCCCTTAATTTTTAGTATTTCTCATTTAGTTTTCATCTGGGGGTTTTTTATTTGCTCGCTTTCTAATTTTTTGAATTGCATACCCAATTCATTAATCTCTGCCCTCCTTAATGTGTTAATAAATGCACTCAAGGATATAAATTTCCCCCTGAGTACTGCCTTGGCCGCATCCCACAGAGTTTGGTAGAATGTCTCATCATTGTCATTCTCTTCAATGAAATTGTTGATTGTTTCTATGATTTCTTCTTTGACAATTTGGTTTTGGAGAATCATATGATTTAATTTCCAATTGGTTTTTGATTTGCCTGTCCAGGTGCCCTTACTGATTATTATTTTTATCCCATTATGATCTGAGAAGGTTACATTTATTATATCTGCTCTTTTGCAATTGTTTGCCATGATTCTATGCCCTATTACATGGTCAATCTTTGTAAATGTACCATGTGCAGCTGAAAAGAAGGTGTATTCCTTTTTGTCCCTATTTATTTTTCTCCACATATCAATTAAATCTAATTTTTCTAGGACTTCATTCATCTCTCTTACCTCTTTCTTATTTATTTTTTGGTTTGATTTATCTAGATCTGAAAGAGGAATATTTAGATCTCCCACTATTATGGTTTTACTATCTATTTCCTTCTTGAGTTCTTCCAATTTCTCCTTTATGAATTTGGATGCTATACCACTTGGTGCATATATATTGAGCAGTGTTATTTCCTCTTTGTTTATACTGCCTTTAATCAGGATGTAATGACCTTCCCTGTCTTTTTTAATCATATCTATTTTTACTTTGGCTTTGTCAGAGATCATGATAGCCACTCCTGCCTTCTTTTTCTCATTTGATGCCCAAAAGATTTTGCTCATACCCTTAACCTTGAACTTTTGTGTGTCTACCCACCTCATATGCGTTTCTTGTAGACAACATATGGTAGAATTTTGGTTTCTGATCCACTCTGCTATTTGCTTCCATTTTATGAGCGAGTTCATCCCGTTCATATTCAGAGTTACAATTGTTAGTTGTGTATTCACTGACATTTTTGTATCCTCCCCTAGACCCACTCCTTCTTATTACACTATTTTCTTTTACACCAGTGGTTTGCTTTGAGCCAGTATCCCTTATCCACTCCCTTGATTGACTTCCCTTTCTTCCCCCTCCCTTGTTGTTCCCCTATTTTTGTTTTTTAAAGACCAAATGAATTCCCTCCCCCTTCTTCTCCCCTCCCTTTTTTGGCCTCCCCACTCCCCTGCTCCCCTTAGTTTATCCCTTCTGACTTTCTCAGTAGGGTTAGATAGAGTTTTTTATCCAGATGGATAATAAAGCTACTCTTCCTTCTCTGGGTTGATTACACTGAGAGTAAGGTTTGATTATGCTCTCTTCCTCTCCTTCTTATGGTATTATTTATCCCCTCACCTTCTCATGCCCTCTTTGTGTGTAATAGAATATCTTATTTTTCTTATTTACTCGGATTTTTCTTGGTGTCCCCTACTATTCCCCCACTCTTTCCCACCCCCCATGTCTTCTTAGACCATTTAGTATCCTGTCCTCTCCCTATGAATTATTCTTCTGGTTGCCATATTAGTGAATATTATAATAGTGTATAGAGTTCACTACAGAGAATTGTACATAGCATTTCTCCACCTAGTAATACAGATAATTAGATCTTATTTATGCCCTTAAAGAGTCAACCTTAAAAGACTATGAGTTTTCTTTCTTTTCCCTCTGTTTCTTATTTACCTTTTCATCTTTCTCTTGATATTTGTGGTTGAGTGTCAAACTTTCCATTTAGTCCCGGTCTCTTTTGTGCAAAAACTTGGAATTCTTCAATTTTGTTGAATGCCCATACTTTCCCCTGAAAGTATATGGTTAGTTTCGCTGGGTAGTTGATTCGTGGCTGAAGGCCCAGCTCTCTTGCCTTTCTGAATATTGTATTCCAAGCCTCATGGTCTTTTAGTGTTGAGGCTGCCAGATCCTGTGTGATCCCTATTGGTGCTCCTTGATATTTGAATGTATCTCTTTCTGGCTTCTTGTAAGATTTTTTCTTTAACTTGAAAGCTCTTCAATTTCGCTATTATATTTCTGGGTGTTTTCTTTTCTGGGTCCAGTGTAGAGGGTGATCTATGGATCCTTTCAATGTCTATATTGCCCTCTTGTTGTAGAACTTCAGGGCAATTTTGCTGAATAATTTCTTTAAGTATGGAGTCCAAGTTTCTATTAATTTCTGCCTTTTCTGGAAGACAAATGATTCTCAAGTTGTCTCTTCTAGACTGGTTTTCTTGGTCTGTCACTCTCTCATTGAGATATTTCATGTTTTCTTCTATTTTATCAGTCTTTTGACTTTGTTTTATTTGTTCTTGTTGTATTGAGAGATCATTGGTTTCTAAATGTTCGATTCTAGCCTTTAAGGAATGGTTTTCGGCTTTAATGTTTTGGTTTTCGGCTATAATTTTTTGGTTTTCCTTTTCAATCTGGTCATTTTTGGTCTTCAGTTGACTTGTCTCACTTTCCAGTTGCAAAATTCTGCCTTTTAAGCTGTTATTTTCTTGCCAGATTTCTTCCATCTTCCTCAGCATTTCATTTTTAAACTCTTCCATAGCTTGTGACCAGCTTTCATTTTTTGGGGGAGGTTTGGATTTTTGGTTTCCCTCCTCTGTTGTCTGGATTTTCTCTGTGTAGAAGTTGTAGAGTTTTCCAGAGTTTCTCTTGATAGTCTTTTTCTTCTGGACTTCCTTATTGCTGGCCATTGTTAGCCCCGCCCCTTTTCAGCTTTGTCTTTGCGCTCAGGGTCTGTCTGCCCCTTGCAAGCTCCTGGGGCTCCAGGCTCCTTGTCCTCGGGGTCAGGCCTCCTGGTACTTCCTGGTCTGCCCCTCAGCCAGAGGTTCCTTCAGCAGTCTTTGGGGCTGCTTCCACTGCTGTGCTCGGGTCCAAACCGGTTCCTCACTGGAGGTCCAAGCCTGGGCTGGAGATCATTATTTAAGCCTAGGGCACTGCCTTTGCCTGCACAGATGCTCTTAGGGCACTGCCTTCACCCAAGCAGAAGGTATTGAAAGTCCGTGGGCTGGAGATCTTTATTTGCACCTGAGGTGATGCCTTCAGTGCTTGGGAAAGGCCGTGTTTTAGAGGGCTTTGTCCCGGCCAGAGGCGGTGCCTTCACCCACGTGGACATTTGGGGAAAGTCCGTGTGGGCCCCCAGCCACTTGGGGTCCCTTGTCTTGCTGCACACAGGTACAAGCCCTGGGGCTGCTAGTGATTATCTGGTTGCCCTAGTCCTGTTTTCACTTTTGTGCATTGGCATTGTGCGAGGTGTGTGGTGTGGGGTGTGGGGGAGGGGCTTCTTCCTCTCGCGTTTTAGTGAGAGCTGTTTCACCCCTTTATAGCGTGGAAATGCCCCAATTCTGCATACCTTCAATGCTGTGCCCTGTTGTGGGGTTCCTTCGTTCCTCTGGACTCATTTTTATTTCCCCTTGAGGGGTTCTGTATGCTTTGGTCAGGAGAGATCGAGCAGCTGCTCCTTACTCTGCCACCATCTTCTGATGAAGTTATTTTTGATTGCATATATCATCTACCTCTTTGAGAGTGCAAAAAAAAATTTCCTAATGATTTTCTCTCATTTTTTCCTTTTCCTCCCTCAGATAAGTCTTATGTTGGGATATCAGTTCCTCTATTTAGCTCCACTTTTGTCATCAGGAATGTCTGAAAACTATCTAATATATATATATATATATATATATATATATATATATATATATATATATATAATCTCTTTTGTTGGGCAGGTTATTCTTGGTTATAATCATGACTCATTTACATTCTAAAGGATCATATTTGAAGTCCTCCTCTCCTTTACTATGATAGATCCTAATTCTTTTTTTTTTCTTTTTTCTTTTTTTTTATTTTAAACCCTTAACTTC
>NC_058130.1:443541531-443580533 GCF_016433145.1 Gracilinanus agilis | reverse complement strand
TCCTTTCCATCTTTGATACTGTCAATTTGGTTTTCTTTCCTTTTTTTATTAGATTGAGCAGTACTTTGTCTATTTTATCTGTTTTTTCAAAGTACCAGCTTCTAGTCTTATTTATTAATTCAATAGTTCTTTTACTTTTGATTTTATTAATTTCTCCCTTGATTTTTAGTATTTCTAATTTAGTTTTCATCTGGGGATTTTTAATTTGCTCGCTTTCTAATTTTTTGAGTTGCATGCCCAATTCATTGATCTCTGCCCTCCTTAATTTGTTAATATATGCACTCAAGGATATAAAGTTCCCCCTGAGTACTGCCTTGGCTGCATCCCACAGAGTTTGGTAGGATGTCTCATCATTGTCATTTTCTTCAATGAAATTTTTGATTGTTTCTATGATTCCTTCTTTGACAAATTGGTTTTGGAGAATCATATTATTTAATTTCCAATTAGTTTTTGATTTTCCTGTCCAGGTGTCCTTACTAATTATCATTTTATTGCATTATTATCTGAGAAGGTTACATTTATTATTTCTGCTCGTTTGCATTTGTTTGCAATGATTATATGCCCTATAACATGGTCAATCTTTGTGAATGTGCCATATGCAGCTGAAAAGAAGGTGTATTCCTTTTTGTCCCTATTTATTTTTCTCCACATATCAATTAAATCTAATTTTTCTAGGACTTCATTCACCTCTCTTACCTCTTTCTTATTTATTTTTCAGTTTGATTTATCTAGATCAGAAAGAGGAATATTCACATCTCCCACCAGTATGGTTTTACTATCTATTTCCTTCTTGAGCTCTGCCAGTTTCTCCTTTAAGAATTTGGATGCTATGCCACTTGCTGCATATATATTGAGCAGTGTTATTGCCTCATTGTTTATACTGCCTTTAATCAGGATGTAATGACCTTCCCTGTCTTTTTTAATCATATATATTTTTACTTTGGCTTTGTCAGAAATCATAATAGCCACTCCTGCCTTCTTTTTCTCATTTGATGCCCAAAAGATTTTGCTCAAGCCCTGAACCTTAAACTTGTGTATGTCCACCCGTCTCATATGTGTTTCTTGTAGACAACATATGGTGGGATTTTGGTTTCTAATCCACTCTGCTATTTGCTTCCGTTTTATTGGCGAGTTCATCCCATTGACCTTCAGAGTTATAATCATTAGTTGTGCATTTGCTGACATTTTCTTATCTGCCCCTAATCCTACCCCTTTTTAAAATATTATTTCCTTTTAAACCAGTGGTTTGCTATTAGGCCGCTATCCCTTATCCTCTTCTTTGTTTAACTTCCCTTACTACCCTCTCCCTTATTCGCCCCCCTTTTTGTTTTTAAAGGCCTTATGAGTTCCCTCCCCCTTCTTCTCCCCTCCCTTTTTTTTGACCTGCCCAGTCCCCTGCTCCCCTTGGTTTATCCCTTCTGACTTTCTCAGTAGGGTTAGATAAGAGTTTTATGTCCCAATGGATAGTATAGCTACTCTTCCCTCTCCGGGTTGATTACACTGAGAGTAAGGTTTGATTATTAGCTCTTAATGCTCCCTTCCTCTCCTTCTTATAATAGTATGTGTCCCCTCTCCTTCCCATGCCCTCTTTGTGTGTAATAGAATATCCTATTTTTCTTATTCACTCATGTTTCTCTTGGTGTCCCCTACTATTAACCCCCTCTTTCCCATTCCCCATGTCATCTTAGAGTATTTAGTGTTCCACCCTCACCCTGTGAATTATTCTTCTGATTACTATAATAGTGAATATTAGTGAATAGAGTTCACTACAGAGAATTATACATAACATTTCTCTACATAGGAATACAGATAATTAGATCTAAGGCCCTTAAAAAGGCAAATTTAAAAATTATAAGTTTTCTTTCTTTCCTCTCTGTTTATTATTTACCTTTTCATGTTTCTCTCGATTTTTGTGGTTGAATATCAAACTTTCCATTTAGCCCTGGTCTTTTCTGTGCAAATACTTGGAATTCTTCAATTTTGTTGAATGCCCATACTTTCCCCTGGAAATATATAGTCAATTTTGATGGGTAGTTGATCTGTGGTTGCAGGCCCAGCTCTCTTGCCTTTCTGAATATCATATTCCAAGCCTTATGGTCTTTTAGGGTGGAGGCTGCCAGATCCTGTGTGATCCTGATTGGTGTTCCCTGATATTTGAATTGTCTCTTTCTGGCTTCTTGTATGATTTTTTTCTTTTGCTTGAAAGCTCTTGAATTTCGCAATTATATTTCTGGGTGTTTTCTTATCTGGGTCGAATGTAGTGGGTGTTCTATGAATCCTTTCAACTTCTGTATTGCCCTCTTGTTGTAGGACTTCAGGGCAATTTTGCTCAATAATTTCTTTTAATATGGAGTCCAGGTTTCTATTAATTTCTGGTTTATCTGGAAGACCAATCATTTTCAAATTATCTCTTCTAGACCGGTTTTCTTGGTCTGTCACTCTCTCACTGAGATATTTCATATTTCCTTCTATTTTTTCAGTCTTTTGACTTTGTTTTATTTGTTCTTGTTGTCTTGAGAGATCATTAGCTTCTAATTGCTCAATTCTAGCCTTGAAGGACTGGTTTTCAGCTCTAATCTTTTCGTTTTCAGCTCTAATCTTTTGGTTTTCAGCTATGATCTTTTGGTTTTCTTTTTCAATCTGGTTCAATTTGCTTTTCAGTTCATTTGATTTCTGAGCCTCACTTTCCAATTGCAAGATTCTACCTTTTAAACTGTTATTTTCTTGCCAGATCTCTTCCATTTTCGCTCAAAATCTCAGTTTTGAACTCTTCCATAGCTTGTGATCCGTTTTGCTTATTTGAGGTGTGTCCAGATGCTTGTTTGTTCTCCTCCTCCGTTTGCTCAGTTGTCTGGATTTTCTCCGTGTAAAAGTTGTCGAGTGTTAAAGACTTTTTTTTCTTTTTGTTAATCTTTCTCTTCTGAACTTCCTGAGACTGGGTAGCCATCATTAGCCCAGTAGCTTCTCAGCTTTATCCTTGCACTCAGGGTCTGTCCCCTGTCTTTTGGCTGCTGAGGTCTGTTTTTTTCCAAGGTCAAGCCTCCTGGTTGATCCCCTTGCTTGATCCTCTACCAGAGGTTCCTTTACCAGTCTCAGGGCGCTGCTTTCACAGTTGTATACCAGTCTGCGCTGGTTCCCCACTCAGGGTTTCAGAGCTTTAGCTAGTGGCTGTGTCTGCCTCCACCCACGCCTCCACTGTGCCTGAGCTCTGCTCCCAAGATCTTCGCCCTGAGCCTGCGCTCAGATTTCTCATGCGTTCTTTGGCTTTTTGGGTCCCAAATCTTGCTGCTCTCAGGAAGAAGCCCTGGAGCTGCCAATGACTCGATGGGTGCCCCAAACTTGCTCTATTTCTTTTTAGCTGGCTTCGGCGCTATAGGTGGTGTGTATGGAGGGGGTGGGGGTGGGGTGGTTGCTCAGCCCGAGATTTAGTGAGAGCTGTTTCACCCCTTTATAGCAACGAAATGTCCCGATTTGACGTACCTTCCATGCTGCACCCTGTTGTGGGGTTCCTCCATTCGTCTGGACTTGTTTTTGTGTACCCTTGATGAGTCTTGTGTGTTTCAGTCAGGAGAGGTTAAGAGCTGCTTTTTACTCTGCCGCCATCTTAACCTGGAAACTCCAGTACCATATTATTTTGATGACTGCTGCTTAATAGAACATTTTAATATCTGGTACTGTTAGGCCACCTTTCTTCACGTTTTTTTTTCATTATTTCCTTTGATATTCTTCATCTTTTGTTATTCCAAATGAACTTTGTTTTATTTTTCTAATTCAGTAAAAAAAAGGTTTTTTTGTTGTTGTTGTTGTTTTTTTGTAGTTTGATAGGTATGGTGCTAAATAAATTAATTAATTTGGGTAGAATGGTCATTTTTATTATGTTAGCCCGTACTACCCATGATCAATCAATGTTTTTCCAATTGTTTAGATCTAGTTTTAATTGTTTTTAAAGTGATTTGTAGTTGTTTTCATATGATTCTTGTGTTTGTTTTGGTAGATAGATTCCTAAGTATTTTATATTGTCTAGGATCATTTTTAATGGTGTTTCTCTTTCTACTTCTTGCTCCTGTGATGTGTTGGAAATATATAGAAATGTTGATGATTTATGTGCATTTATTTTGTATCCTACAACTTTACTAAAATTGTTGATATTCTCTACAAGCTTCTTAGTTGATTCTCTAGGATTATTTAAGTAGACCATCATATCACCTGCAAAGAGTGATAGCTTATTCACCTCATTACCTATTTTGATACCTTCAATTTCTTTTTCTTCTCTAATTGCTACTGCTGGTGATTTTAATACTATGTTAAATAATAGAGGTGATAATGGGCATCCTTGTTTCACTCTTGATCTTATTGGGAAGGCTTCTAATTTATGCCCATTGCATATGATGCTTGTTGATGGTTTTAGATATATATTGATTATCATTTTTAGGAAAGTTCCTTCTATTCCTGTACTTTTCAGTGTTTTCAATAGGAATGGGTGCTGTATTTTGTCAAAGACTTTTTCAGCATCTATTGAGATAATCATGTGATTTTTGTTTGTTAGTTTGTTGATATGGTCAATTATGTGGGTGGTTTTCCTAATGTTGAGCCATCCTTGCATTCTTGGTATAAATCCCACCTGATCATCATGGACGATCCTCTTGATCACTTTCTGGAGTCTCTTTGCTTATATTCTATTTAAAATTTTGCATCTATGTTCATTAGAGAGATTGGTCTGTAGTTTTCTTTCTCCGTTTTTTATCTACCTGGCTTTGGAATCAGTACCATATTTGTGTCATAAAAGGAATTTGGTAGGACTCCTTTGGTTATTATATCAAATAATTTGTATAGTATTGGGATTAGTTGCTCTTTGTATGTCTGATAGAATTCACTTGTGAATCCATCAGGCCCTGGCAATTTTTCCTTAGGGAATTCTTTGATTGCACATTACTGATTCTATACATTTTTACTATCATTCAGTTTCCAGAATGCTCACCATCCTCACTGCTACTTCATTGTTTCCTTCAAATTTGATTCATATTATCTTCTGTCAGAATTCCTTTTCCAGTTTTCCTTAATGTAAGAGCTTTTAATTTGAGATTACTTCCATCTTATATCTTATGTAATAAACCTTATATGATAAATTCCCAGTTTAGTGACAGGAAGCAAACAGACACCAGCTAAACAACAGGAAACTAACAAACCCCAGCCTAGGCAACAGAAAGCCAACAAAAAGGTTGCCAACAAGATCCCACCCCTTTTAGATAAATCCAATGAAGTTAATCCAAGTAGCTCACTTTCCCCAAAGACAACCAAGAGGAACAGTCCAAGTTGTATTACCCCTGAAAACCCCTAATTCTATAAAATCTCATGATTCCCCCACCCAGATGGGACTCCCCAGCCACCTCTTCTGTTATCAGGCTTCCCCTTGCCCTTTTCCTCCATTAAAGCTTTGCTATATTACCTTACTATTGTCTCATTATCTCTTGGGTCTTATCCCAGTCAATCAGACTGACATAATGGTGTCCCCATGAGTCAAGCTATAGCTAAAACCATATTCTACCCCTAAGTAGGATTTCTTTTTTCCCCCTATTTTATAAAAAAATAATAAAATAATAATAAAACCTCCACAAACCATCACTTTTTAATCTTCCATAGCCTGGGCTTCATCTTTAGATCCTTCATCCTCATACTTTTCTGGTAGAAGTCTAGCAGACTTTTTATTTTCTGAGGGACTTTCTGGCTCCTCATCCTCTTCTTTGGGAGAAGCAGCCTTTCACTTTGATCCTTTTGATGTTGTGGGATGGCCCATTTTTCCTTTATCTTTCACTGGACTTGGTGTCACTGTAGCCTTTAGCCTGGGTTTGGGCATTTCTTTCCTTTCCTTTCAGGCTTGGACTTCTTCATGATTTTTTTTTCTTTTTTGAGGTTCCATAATCACTATTATCATCATCTTCCATTAGAAAGTCTTCATCACTGCTGGAATCTTTCTCCTGGAATGGTGCCTCTTTTTCTTCTTGTTCCTTACTGCCCACATCTTCCATTAGCATTTCTCTCTGCTTAGAGACTGATTTGGATGTTGCCTGCTGCTCTTGGTAAACATTTTTATGATCTTTTTTTCATTTTCACTACCCTGCAGTGAGTGTGAATCATCATTCTTGGTCTTCACATATTTTTCTTCAGAGTCCTAACTATCTTCCTGTGATTTTTTCCAGACCTCCTCTTGTTTTTAGCCTCTCTCTGGGTGATGATCCGATTTTCTTAGCTGGAAAGGCTGAATCTATTTCTGATGGGATGGGACATGTTCACATCCGAAACTGGAGCTACAGTGAAGCCAAGAACAGTCCACTCCTGCCCCCTAGCTGTTTTGACCTCCAAGGCCCAGATCACTAGCTTCTTGTGCTCCACAATACTGGATACAGGCCATTGTGATCTGCTGAGCCCTGCCACACCATTGTCTTGTCTCTTTTAAATGAATGAATTAAAACAGTCAAAAATGCGCTCTGAGAGTATGATTTTAATGGAAGTGGAAGGATAGTGCAAATAGTAATAATACCTGGTAAGGTGATGAATAGTGACAAGGTATGAGTAGATCAATTGAATTGAGAATAATAATTACAGAAGACAAAAAAATATTGTGAAATTTGAATAAGAGAGATAAAATCTCACATAAACAGAGCTCCTGCAGAAAAAAAAAGATAGAAATTACCTCAAATAGCATAACAAAGGGTGGGGAGGAACTTACTATATTGGCACATTTTAGTATTTTAAAATATTTTCCTTTCATGGATTGATTTTAAATTACCTTTGCAGATCAGGAGTCATTTGCTTATTAATCTAAACTTTATAAAACAAAACATGAGACTGAATTGTCCTTCTATGTGTCTCACTGATATGTTACACTAAAATGTACAATTGAACTTTTACTTATTTTTAGCTTCCAAGAGATTACAAAGAAACCAAAAATCACTTCAGAAAAAAAGCACCTGTGTGGCTCTGGGACCACAACCTCCTGTTTACTATGCAATTGTATTTTCTACATAATTTGTTATCTAATTGGGCATACAAATTTAGTTGATTCATTTGCACATGTAATAATATAGATTTATCAAAAAGCTATTTATGATGTGTTGTTCTTTCTCTCTTTTTCCATTCAACAAATCACACCCTGGAGAGAGGAGGATGAGAGTCAGATTTGATTTTGAAATAATTTTGAAACTCTTTTCACTATGTTGAATGAAGGAAGGAAACAAAGGAAGCATTTTCTTTGAAGCATAATCTATAAGCAAGAATTAAATACGAAATTACCTTGGGCTTATTGATAAAAAAGAAACAATCACTCATATATTTTTCTATCAGATTTGAATAATTAGATGATTTAGGTTATATATCTGCAAACAAAAAGAGAAATCATGTAAGAAAATGAATGCCTCCCTTCTTTTGTCTCTGTCTCTCAATTACTGCATCTATATCTATTTCTCATGCTCTGTTTCTCTGCCTCTGCCTCTCTCTCTTTGTGTTTCTCAGTATGTTTATCATTCATTTTCTCTCAGTCTCAGTTCATTTACATTGATCATTCTGCTTCTCTCTCTCTGTCTCTTTATCTCTCAATCTCCCACTGTGTTTCTCTCTTCAGTCTTTTTTTCTGTCTCTCTACCTATCTCTCAGTTTCCACATCTGTTTCTGTCCTTCACTCTGATTTTCTATATCCTTGTCACTATGTCTCTTCATCCCTCTCTCTGTTTCTATCTCTGTTTCAATATCTCTATTCCTGTCTCTCCTCATTCTCCCTGTCTGTATCTATTTCTCTGTCTCTGTCTCAGTCTATATATGTTGGTCTGTCTGTCTGTCTGTATGACTCTCTCTCACACACAGAGACACACAAGCATTGTTAATATTTATTTTCTTCATCTTCACTAAGAAGAACTAAAACATCCATATTAGAGGCAACATTGTAGTAAAAAGAGTTATGCCGTAGGAATCTGAGTGAATTAAGTTTATTAATGCTTCTTCTCTAGATTACTACCGTATTCTAATTGATTTTACTTCCTCAGATTTCCTCCTTTTCCAATTTATATTTTACAAATTCACAAAATTAATATTTCTAAAACATGTCTAACTATGCTGTTTACCTTTCCCTAACCCTTTCAATTGTTGTTGAAAGTCTTCATGACCTCTTTTCTGCCTGTCTTTCATGAAACCTTATACTTGAGTCATTTGCAGGTTTTATTTACTTTTCCTCC
The DNA here is from genome assembly GCF_016433145.1 of Gracilinanus agilis. Classification (NCBI taxonomy): domain Eukaryota; kingdom Metazoa; phylum Chordata; class Mammalia; order Didelphimorphia; family Didelphidae; genus Gracilinanus; species Gracilinanus agilis. The sequence goes on along the minus strand of NC_058130.1, from coordinate 443,572,308 downwards.
AAGTTTCTAACTGTTTAAAATTGTGTTAGGAACCCTTTCTTGAATTTTTATGAGATGAATTAATGCATAAAATATAATATTAACATATTTTAAGAACAAATAGTTTGGCTTCTTTGCCAATGATTTCCCTGTTATTTATGTGTGTGAAAATATATAAAAATTCATTTTTAAAATTTTTGACTTCAAAATGTTCTCCCACCCATCCTTCCCCAATCCATTGAGAAGGTAAATCATATGTTATCAAGTATACAGCTTTATTATTTTTTTAGAAAATTCTCAGTTTCAAGGTATTTTATTCAACTAAAATATATATTAAGCATTAGACAGGCAGTGAAGATACAAAAGTAGAAATTCCTACTTTCTATCCTAAAAAGTGTATATCCTATTAACATGAGAAAAATGAACATGAGAACAAATGGAGAATATATGCAAAATGTTATCAATGAAGAAGAGAGAACACTAAGAAAAAAGTGAGAGCATCATATATCAAAGAACGATAGAACTTGAGAGCAGAAAGAAACTTCAATTGTCAGCTTGCTTAATATAGTTTATAGGGAAATGTCTTCCATACATTAATGGTATAATACCTATTACCTCCTGAAGTAGTTAATTTCATTTTGGATAACTATAATCACTGGGTTAGTTTACACACCCTTCCCCCAATCCTGCAACTTGTACCATGTCATTCTAAACTCCACCGTTTTCCTGAATTTTGTCCTCATTGGCCAAAATGAACAGATCAAATTTCTCTGACATGAGGCTTTCAAATAATTGAAGAGAGCTAAGTAATATCCTTTCTCTTCTTTGAATTAAAAAATTCCACATTTCAGCCACCTAATTTTATATTGCATGAAATCAATATCCCTCACCATTCTGGTAAACTTCCTCTTCGTGTTCTCTATTTTCCTAAAAAGCCTTCTGATTTTTTTTTTGATGTGAAGATTCCAGATGTGGTCTGATCAAGCCACTTCCACTTTTTAATCCAAGAAGTGGCCACTATTTCAGCCTCGAAGAAAGGAATAGATTCTCTTAAATGGAAGTTAAAAGAAATGATATTCCACAAATATGAGGCAAAAGTAGGAGATCAAATATTATATATAATTAACAGTCCCTTTCAAGCTGACCATATAGAAAGTATGTGAAAAATAATACCGTGAGATAACATAAACATTTCCAGTGATTGTATATGAATATTATATGTTTATATACTCATGAGTAAAAGAGTATCATATTTTAAAATTTTATTGAAATCATTCCCATACTAAAACCAATTACTGAATGAGTAAATGATAATATAAATAATAATAAAATGTTCTAATTTTCTTTTGCTTACTCTCCAAAATGTCACATTTACATTTATTCTGTCTCTTCAACTTGGAATGTACTACCTCCTCAGTTTTGACACTTTGATTCCTTGACTTCTTTTTGAAGTGGGACACCTCCTGAAAAATGCCAAACACTAGGGTTTAGAAGTTTTAGGGACCTTTAATAATCGGCTGACTGGGGCATCCTCCTCACATGAGAGAGAATTGCACCACCCATAAGTAAGCACAGAACATATATAGGAAACTAAGATGGTGGGAATTTTCCTTGGATCGCATTTCAAAGGATAGCATTGGTGTATTCAAAAATATACATTCCTCAAGCAAGCAGTTTCTCAGACGCAAATGTGGTGCTATTAGCAACCAGGGAGGGTCAGGTAAGTGGACAGAAGGGAAGTGAGATAAGAGGTTGGGTGAAAACCCAGTTAAGCTGCCGGCCCCCTGAGGGGCCCATGAGGGGCTCTGTTTCTTTTTAGTCTTCACTGCTCCATTACATTTTAAAACTTATCATTTAGTACAAAGTAACCTCTTTTCAAAGAGGTCCTTCCTTCTATTCTCTTTTATATACGGGGTGTTCAGAGAACACTAGTACCTCTGGTAGTAAGACTTGTCAAACCAATATAGGACTACTCACATTTGGTATTTTCCTATCAGTTAATTCTCTTCTGTGGCTCCAAGAAGCTTTAGCATATGCACTGGTCAGAGCCCAATAAACTGTTTTTGGCAACTAGGTTAAACAAGGGGGAGCATAGCCAAGGGGCCTTAAATCTATCTGTGGGTTAGAGGAATGCATATCTAAGAATATGTGCCTAGGGCAATGGTGGCAAACATTTTAGAGATAGTGATGGGCTGCACCCACATTCCACCCCCTAAAACAAGTGCCATGCCTGCCCCCCCCCAGAGACTGAGTGCCATGCTCTACCCCACCCCATCCTAAAGACCCAGTTGTGCCTCCTGCCTCCCCAGCCACCACTACCCCCAGTTCTCCCCACTTACTGCAGACAAGGGAGGGAAGAAGTACTCCCATTGCACTGCTGGGCAATGGTGTGGATTATGAGAGCCACATATGGAGAGAGGGAGGACAGTGGCCTGAGCACTCTGCTCCCGTCCAGCTTTGTGCCACACTATGAGCTATGCTCTCCTCAAATCTATCTTCTTTTCAACCCCACCATGGAAATCACTTTCATCACAGACTCAACAGGTTACCTTCTGTGCCACACCCTCACAAAGCATGTGACCACCCCACAAAACCTTACCCCACACAGGGGAGGCAGGAAGTGCTCCCACTGGGCTGCTAGGCAAGGAGCAGGTGAAATGAGGAATGCCTTCAGGTACATGGAGACTTATTTCTTTCCTTTTTGTTGATTTTGATTCATTCCATTGCACATTTTATGTTCTCCCAGATTCCATATGTAACTGGAGAGTTTAAAAGTATGTATTCATAACGATGCAAAAGATGCCTCTGAAATATTTGAGAAGATATTATTGTATTTGGAATGTTAATGAGTAAATTGTCTTCATAGCCATTACAATTTGAAAAGGGATAAATGAATTTTTTTTTGTTTTCTAATTAGACAATTTCCATACTTATAGGAAACAAACTTCATAAAAAGATAATCATACAGTTTATCTGCTATAAAAGTGCTTGTTTTTGAAACTAAAATATTTTCAGTTGAAAATTCTTAAAAACAAAAACAAAAATACTGAACTAAAGTGTACTGCAGGATGAGGCAGAACATTATTGTTGGACTGATAATATGGAGTGAGATTAAAATTATTTTCCATAAGTCATATAGAAAGACTTTAAAACATGAAATTACAACAGCTTACTGTTTATTATATGTTGTTGCTTATGCACTTTTTTTTTCCCAAGAAAGGCAATTAATACACACAACAAATGTTGTCAGATCTTCATGAATGTCTCTGACTGGGTTCATTCCCATTCTGGAACTTAATTTTTCTAGCAGATTCATGGGCTGCTCTAAGATCTGCTGGTTTTCACAGATGCTAGGCTCTTTGGGCTGCTTTCTCCTCTTGCCCCAGTGAGATTTGTTCCAGATTTCCTTTGTTTTGAGGTGATTTATTTCCTTTTCTTATGTGTGTGGAGGGATTGTGGGAGCAGATTGTACTTACTTCCATCATACTAGTTCCTGGCAGACAATTCTTCCATATCTCTGGAGGTTCCGTGGAAGGTTCTGTAATATTTGGAGAAATTAGATATTATATAGATATGTATTTTAAGGTGTGGCTGCCAGGAATTGATAATTCAGATTGATTCCATAATTAAAATAGACCCAAGTCGGGATCGGTTTTACAGCAGTTTATTTACAATTAGGAAGGTAGAAGGCAAGGAAATAGATAGAGAGAGAGACTAGACGGGGCCTGTCTCTGTCTCTCTCTCTCTCTCTCTCTCTCTCTTTCCCTCTATATCTCATATACATATTAATGAAAGGAGATTATTTTGAAAATACCCTCATGTTTATAATGATAAATATTTTAAAGTTGTTTTCATACTGCCAATTTCAGAATAAAAAAAGAAAAAAGAGCAAAGGATATTGAAGATCATATCATTCAATAATGACTTTTATATATATAGGAAGATACTTGTGTAAATATATCCATATGTGTGTATAAACACACATATATGTATAGGGAGAGATTATGAAAAATGAATAAAGAAACATTTAGAGTTTGTACTCTGACTGCCCTCCTGGATGCCAGTCCAATAATCTTCCTACAATCTGGTTTATGTAAAACAAACAAACAAACAAAAAGTCTTTCAAATATAAGTATCAGGAAGGAATTAATAGTTATTAATTCTTTATCTTCCTATTTGCTCTTGATTTTGTTTTCTCTTTTCTAATCAGTGAAGTTCAGTGGTAAGACAAAAGTCCAAAGAACTGATGATGGTTCTAATGTAGTAGATGACCGTTGCTTCTTTGTTGTCTAATTAATCTCTAAGCACTCCAAAGTCTCAATTTCCAGTCTTTATGGACCATTAGAAGAAACTGTTTTACCAACTTCTTCCCCTAAAATGAAATCTTCACATACCTTTGCATTCATGTTTAGGTATACTATATGTACATATGTATACAGATCTGTGTGTACCTATATAACCTCTATAGCAAGAAAGCATATAGAGTAGGTTATATATATATATATATATATATATATATATATATATATATATATATATATATAAAGAATATAAAGTAAAAGTAGTATATAGTGTAAGAGTGGAGTCATCACAAACATCTTGAAAGACCCATGGAATGTTGAGAGAAGGAGAGTCTAAGTGACAGTTGGAACAGCAGAGACTTCTGAGAGTTGGGAACCTAAGTGGAGGTCTTTCATGGGTTTAGGCTTGAGAGGGAGAATGTGGATCTGAGCTCCAAGATCCCCTGAAAAGACTATTGGTTTCCTGACTAGAGAAGAAGACCTGCTCCAGAGACATCTTGGCATCCTGTCATCTCCTAGAACTCTAGCAGTGCTCAACTGTGGTTAGGTTTGATGGACTCATTTAGGGAGCTATTCCCTGAACCTCTCAGGCCTTGGGCCTTTGCCAGTCAGTGTTCCATCTTTAGTCTAACAACTAATATAGCTTATAGGCAATAATATTAGTTGTGGAGGGGCAGGAGAAGCTCTGGATTAAGGAAGACTGGCTCTCCCTTTGGGGACAGAAGACTGAGTTAGACTCTCCAGGGTGAAAGACCTGGTTAGACAACCTTTTAGGGATCTCTGTGTCCCCCTTTCCTATAAATACCCTACAACATTTCTCTTCCCCTGTTGATCCAAATAAATATCAAAAGATCAGATTCATGTTAGTTCCATTAGAGGGAGACTATGTTGGGAGGGAGTGAGGCTTGGTCAGGCTGATCTACATCTTAAGCCTGACCTCCTGCTGTGAGGAAGGGGGAGGTTTCTGTGTACCCCAACCCACACCATCACTGAATCAGGGTAATACTCATTTCCTCTTGAGGGGGTTCCAATCTGCCAGCCCCTCAATGGTGGCACACCCTCCCAGGGTTCCCCGTTATCGAAGGGGACCTAAATTGGTCTCACAGTAATAATTGACTGCAGTGGGCGAGAAGGGTACTTCCAGACAAATTTCAGCTTGTTCCCAGTTCATCCCCCCTCCTAAAATACCCCATTTTTACAATAGAGAGTATATATAACTTTATAAAAGTATATATCTTCAAGAACATGATTCTTTTATATTCAAGTATAGAAGATTTTTTTCTGTCTTTTTCCAATGGAAGTTATTCATAAGTTCCAAGTAAATATTAAGTTATTTTCATAAATTAGTAGAAGACACATACTTAGGTTTGAACCAAAGATAATTTTATGGATTTTATTGCAAGAAAATATTATCTTCCACATGGGTAAAAATCCTCCTTGTTCTATAAACATATTTAACTCCACATAATCAAGTAGCTAGTATCATATATTAGTCATACTTTATAGCAAGGATGCTCAGCAAATTCAGCATAGAGCAGAAGATGATTATAGTCTTCGCTGTTGTTTTGAATTGTATCCTCGTAGCAGGCATTTAAATTAATCCCCCTTCCAAAAAAGAGTGAAAAACAAATATACTTTTTTGATTTTAATTTATATTCATAATTTTCTTATCTGCTTCTATCGATTGTAACAAATCACATATTGTGGTATTGTCAATGAATGTCTGTGTACCTGCTAATTAAATAAATGAATAAAAGCTGGAAAATTAGCCAAAGGAATTTAAATATTTATACGAAAGTACGGTAGAGTGAAATGTTTTAGAATGAGACTGTAATAATTGCCTTATTGGTCTGTTAATAAAATGATGAACTTGAAATTAGGAAGACATGAGTTCGTATCCTGACTCATTCATTTACTAGCTGTGTTATGACCCTTCGTGAATTGCTTATGCTTTGTTAACTTACATTTTATTATAGGTAAAATTGCCACAATATTAATACCTAACTCTTAGAGTTTTTGAGTCAAAGAAGGTTATATAAGGTATTTTACTAACCATAAAATATGATTAAAACAATATTAACATTTTCATTATTATTATTAGCTAGGTTATTTAATCTTTCATCTTACAGATGGGAAAACTGAATTCCCATCTGAACTGAGGTTCATAAAGTGACTAACCAGTCATTATAAAACTTATTTAGAATATTAAAAGGAAGTGAAGGTATTTTTCAGTGGGCTTTCAAACTCCATTAGCTTGGTCTTTGAACAAAGATGGCATTTTCCATCATAATTCCTTTTAGATTGTGTTGGATCATTGTATTGCTGAGAATAGCTGAATTATTCACAATTTTTCATCATGCAATAATTCTCTTATTGTGTATACTGTTCTTTTCTTTTTAAATTTCATTTTGCATCAATTCATTTAAGTCTTTTTTTAGGATTTTCTGAAATTTTCCCATTTGTCATTTCTTATAGTATAATATAATTCCATTATAATTATATGTCATAACATTCCCCAATTGATGGGCATATCTCAAGTTTCCAATCCAATTGCTTGCTGCCACAAAAAGAGCTGCTATAAATATTTTTGGACAAATGGGTCCTTTCCCTTTCTTTTCTAATCTCGCTGGGATACAGATCTATACTGGTATTGATGGATCAAAGGTTATGTACAGTTTTATAGGTCTTTGGGAATGGTGGCAAACTTGATTTCCATAATGATGGAGTCAGTTCACAACTCCACCAATAAATTAATGACCCAGTTTTTCTACTTTTCCTCCAAAATTTATCATTTTTATTTACTTTCATATTAGTCCATTTCACAGGTAACTCAACTCACATTTGTTCTAATTTGCTAGAGACTAAATTATCCAAATGATAAGTATTGTAAACCTGATTCTTTAAGTCATGGTTTTGTTGATATATTTACTATATCTCTGTACATTTCCACTGGGATATCTTGATGTTATATTCACTTCTATAATTCTAGGAAAAATGTATTTAATATTGGTTTATCCAAGTCACAATACTTCTGTGATATTTCTACAACAGTCATTTGGGAGAAAAGAGCCTTTCTGTAATTTTAAACAGATTTTGTTTACTGATAAATTCTTACATCTTTCCCATCTTAATGCCTGTCTTTCTATCCACTGAGATACCTATCTAACACTATTTACCAATCATTTTGGAATTTATTCCTAGCAAGTAATCTAAGAACCAGCAACATTGGCCTCCTTACACCAACTATGCCATTTACCCATTCAAAGTATTTTCAATGGCTATCTCCTACATCTATATTCATTTTACTTTATTTTGTTATACATTATAAAACTACATTAAGGACATATTAAAGATATTTCAAATAAATTATTTATAACCAGTAATTTGAATGAAGCCTTGTAAATAATCTCACCCACATTTCCATTTGATCAGCACATTTTTTTAAACCCTTACCTTCCATCTTAGAGTCAGTACTGTGTATTGGTTCCAAGGCAGAAGAGTGGTAAGGGTAGGCAATGGGGGTCAAGTGACTTGCCCACGGTCACACAGCTGGGAATTTTCTCAGGTCAGATTTGAACCTAGGACCTCCCATCTCTAGGCCTGGCTCTCAATCCACTGAGCTACCCAGCTGCCTCTATGGTCAGCATATTTTTTTGTATTTTCATGCAATGCAATTTCTTAAACTAACTTCTTCCTTTTCATAATTTCCCTCTTATATTATTGTCTTTGAGAATCAGACTTTGGAGTCACTTTATATGTTGTTTAGTCACATGCTTTCAATTTGAAGATGAAGATAGTAAGTCCCAGAGAAATTAGGTAATATAGCCAATATCACATGGGAAGTGGCAGAACTTGACATTTGAACCCTAGCTATCAGATGTTGAATTCAGTGTACTTTATATTCTCCCTTGCTGTCTCTTTCTCCTAAATCACGTCATCCATTACAGTTTATTAGGGGAAATAGACAACATTGAATCTAGATTTAGATTTTGTTTGTCAATTAAAAAAAGAACCAGATTTCTCATTTGAGCATATTTATAGAAAACTACAATTTTTAGGTGTTCAGAATTCATGAAGTAAAACAAATTCAGGTGAAAAAATCTGTTTGTAGAACTCTTCTAAACACTATGCTAAATCACTTATCAGAGGGCTGGCCAATGCAGATTACAATGAGCTGAGCACCATAATGAATGGTTTTTCTATTCCTGGCACTTTCTTTATCGAGTGGTTTTGTTCAGAAGGCAAATCCATTAGGTGCTTAAGTAAAAATGTTTTCTTAGGCTATTGTCAAAGTGTCACTGTGGAGACAGCTAGTAGTAGCCACTTCGTCTCTCTCAAAAATTTATAAGGAATCAGAAAATATATTTGGTATCTTGATAAAAAACAGGATGGTGTAACTGGGCAGAATTTTTTTTCCTAAAAATAGATTTTGTCTTTCATTCATTGCAAAAAGAGTGTTTTATTTGTAAAATCAAAAGCACTTGACATCAATATGAAGTCAATTAATCTGTAACCAACGAAAGTTAAGGCATTTTTAGGAGCCTTTTTTAATTGGGTGGTACTGGTTTCAAGATATCCTCTAGGGGTCATTTCCACCTAAAAGATTCTTTATTCATGAAAGCAATTAGAGTACACTCTCCCCAAAATAAACAAACAAGAAAAGCTAACATAGTAGAAGAATAAATATGGACAATGACATGAATGCTTTAGTATAAAGAAGTAGTAGTTGTAAAACTGGGTATTTAGACCACACTTTAGGTTTTTAGAGTTGTATGTGCACATTATCTCATTTGATCCTCACAACAACTCTAAGAAATAGTTACTATTGTTGTAAAACATTTTGTAATGAGAAAACAAGCAAACAGAAGTTAATTGACTGCTCAGGGTCAAAAAACTAGGAACTATTTGAGCTAGGATTTAAACTTGGTTTTCCTATCTCTACTTCTAGTGTTTTATCTATTTGTCACATGATATTGAGAAACAGAGAAGTTAATAGACTTTTCCTTAGTCATTCAGTGAGGGTGTTAAGGAAATTTAAAGCTGATTTTTTTCTACAACCAGAGTTAGATGATACAAAACTGAAGTGAGCAGGATGGGAAAGGATGTAGTTAAGAAGCTAATGCAGGAGAGAGGTTGGAAGGAGCTTAGGGGAATATGTTAGGGGCAGAGAATATAGCATGTCTCATCCTTGTACAAAGTTAAATTTGTAACCTGGTGGAGTAGGATAGGGAGGTGGAGCTATCATATGGCTCAGTTCCTGTGAAGCACAAGATTGTTGAATATATTTATCTGTTCATGTTGATCTGAAATTTCAAGTAGATGGGAGAAAAGGAAAAAAAGGAAAGGCCAGGGTTGTTCTAGAGCCACCTTTAATCAGGAAATTGCTAATTTTTTATATTAACTTTCCTTCTCAGAAAGCAAGGCTTGATTCATACTTTTATTTATTGCATTTATTTGAGAAAGTGTTAATTATGGAAACTAAAAGTATATTTGCATAAGTCTCCTCCTCCTGTACCTCCTACTTCCTCTTATTATAGAAAACCTCTTTTGTTAAATATTTACTAGCACAGATCTTTGGGGAATACACTAAAAATATTTAATCATACCATAAATCAAAATATTTAATCTTTTCACATATGGGAAAAATATTTTCCTAGTTAAATGGCAATATTGATAGGATGTAAAATTATTGTCTGTTATGCCTGAAAACATGCTCAGTAAATTCTAGGATCATACAGGAGGATGGTTGTAATATGTGCCTCATCTTCTATACCCTCTTCTTTTTGGTCTCTGACAAGACTCTGGTTCCAGTAAATTTTATTGATTTTGTTAATGAGGATTATTTGGGTGAGTGAATTTATTGTTTTTAAATACGTGAGAGTCAATGAGAATTTGATGTTTAATTCTGGCACGAGGTCTTTTTTTGGTTAGGTGGTCCAGAGATATTACATATGCATGGTCTGCTCTGATATTTCATATACCATCTATCATTTTCTAACAAAATCTACATTGATGTATTATGGCTGAACAAGTTGTGGTATGTGGTTGTAAGGGAATACTACTGTGCTATAAAAAATGGCAGTTGGGATGGTTTCAGAATAACCTGGGAAGACTTATATGAACTCATATAAAAGTATTCAGAACCAGTAGAACATTGTTCATAATAACAGCAATATTGTAAGGATGATAATTCGTGAAAGACATATACTTTGATAATTAAAATGATACAAGATAGTTCTAAAGGATTCATAATGAAAAATGATACCCACTTCTGGGTAAAAAACTAATGAATTCTGATTACAGAGTGAATCATACTTTAAAAAATATGTATTTTTATTATTTTATTTGTCTTTTCTTTTTGCAGAATGACTAATATAGAAATATGCTTTGTTTTACTCTAAAGGTATAGTTGATATTTAATTGCCTGACTTCTCAAGGTGAAAATTTGCAACTAAAATTACAGTTAAAATGTTTATATGTAATATGAATATATGTAGTGAAATAAATAAAATAATTTAAAAATATACATGATTTGTGTTGATCACCAACTCTGAATCCTTAAGGATAAGCCTTCTTTAATTTCTGTTGATGAACATCTGATCCAAAATTGGCATCTGTAACTAACCTCATCATTTCTACAAACAAATATTGATGAAAGTTATTTTCCAATAATTCTTTGTAGACACATTGTAAGTCTTTCTTTGTTGAATTAATATGGATGTTGCTAGTGAAGTGCCTTTTGATTCTATTCTTGAATCTCAGCAATTTCATGGATTCCTCACAGTAATACACAATATTTAGTTATATTTGACCAATCAATGGCATATATTTATCAAATTTTGCTATTGCTCAGAGTGATAGTGAGTTGTTGCAAGATGTATTATCATAGGATGTGTAACTGTCATATCCTTTGATTATCTTTATTCTTATTCAATTATTTTCCCAATTCTTATTATTATTTCTACATTTTTACCAATGAAAGATCTCTATAACTGCTTTAGAGTGAGATATATCTATTTAAATATAATATTATGCAGTTTTAGCAGTATACATCAAAATATCTTAGAGTTAATTTCCAAATTATAAAAAAAATTACATTAAGCTTGATATTGCATAATTGTTGATTGTTTCAAATTTATTCTTCACTCTGGACTTGTATTTAAGGATGCCAGTATACAATGCCACATACAATGTAACATTTTTCCTCATGGACTTTTTTTTATCTGTGCATTGCCAAGAGAAGGTCAAGGACTTTTGAAGTATTGTTTTCAAATATTGGTTCAATTTAATACTGCTTAAAGTTCAAAGTTTTTGGCCTTCAGTTTCTATCTTTCCTTTTACTACTATAACAATTTAATTGTACCAATAATATTTTGATAATATTAGGGGAAAATGGTTCCATGAAAGCAAGATTTTATTTTATGCACATGTGTATGTGTGTGCCTGCTTGTGTTTTCACATGTGGTCATAAAGCTTGATGCTATACAAATACATCAAATGATTAGTAAAGTGTTTTATTTTGGCTTACTCTTGAATATAAAAGTTAAACTTTTACTGAGATTTATTGAGGAGAAATGTATTTTGCAATAAAAACTAAACTAATAATACATCAAAATTGTATTCCTAAAAATTTGATGCTTAATGTGAATTATTGTTTACATCACTCTATTTCTAGTATAGTTTAAATATTGGAAATTTTTATCAGTTGATAACAAATACTATGATTTTCAAACTCTTCATGCCTAACAGAGTCTGAAGCTTTGCAATAATCAATGAAGGCTAAATAAATGTGGTGCTTATAAAGAAATCATTCTATGTTTACTGAATCAATTATAGGTTTTTCTTTAAAAATAATCATATCACTTAACAAATACCAAATAATCATCCTTTCTGTATGCAAAGTAAAAAAAAGATTGTCTACAAGACAATAAACTTCTATTTCATAGTTTGATTCTTTATAAATATTTAACAAATTCAATATATAATTTTAAAACAGTCTTGGCGGTCTGTGATACTTTCTGAACTTCTTCATATTGGTTTTCATAGAGTTATGGATTCTTAATTTCTGTACAGTTGTTTTTTTTAATTATTGTTTTCAATTTTGCTTTCTTCTCTTTCTGTCAGTTCATCAAGTCTTCCTAAGTTCCTCTGAAACAGTAACTTTTGTCATTCTTATGGTGCAATAATTTTCCAAGCCATTCATATGCTATAGGTTAACTATCCCCCAATTGCTGAGTGTATTCATGAGCATGAATTATTTTTTACTCCTTGATCTTTTTGTTGTATGATCTGAGAAGTGGAATCATGTGTCCAAAGGAAATGTTGGTTTGCTTACTTTTGTTAAATAATTCAATCTTTTTCAGGATGTCTCAACAATTTAATTATTCACTTATTCCCCTGTAGTTCTTCCTTTTTTGTCATTGTTACCAAATGAATGAGCAGGAGATAGGATCTCAGGATTATATTTATTTCATTATTCATGATATGGGTCATATCCTAATATAGTTCAGATTTCTTCCCATGAAGAATCTGCTCATACGTCAATAATAAATAAACCTTAGTTAAGTAATTATTGTGTGCCAGGTACTGTGGTTGTGAAAATGAAGAGAGAAACACAGAAAAAGATAGACAAATGGAGTGAAGTATTGAGGGAGGAAAAGAGATGTTCATGTGTGTTTTATGAAAATAAATTTAATATATGAGTGGAAGATGCAAAGTCTCTTGTTCCCAAGCAACTTTATCTTCATTCTCCTTGGAGCTTTTATATGTATGCATTCATGAATATGTGTATGTGGATTCATGTACACACATATAAGTATTATAGATTTATAAAAATATAATGTATATGCATATTCTGAGTGTGTATATATGTATAAAATATGGTATGTGCATGTGTGTATATATATATGCATTCAGAGAGCTGGAGAAAGACAGAGAAAAAGAGAGAGAGAGAGAAAGAAGAGAGAAAAGTTTCTAGACTTTGTAACTTTGCATATAGATTTATTATTTTCCTTTGCTTAGAAGGGTCTCTGATGTCCTAATCATTTTTAATTTTCTTTTGTTTTTTAAGTAGTATTATTGCAATATCATATGTTAGGAAAGTTGGAATGAGGCTTATATTAGATATAATACTGGTAAATATTTTGCAAGTAATGCATGTGATTGTCATAACTCATTCTTCATGGTTATAGGATATACAAACTTTTTAAAAAAATTGTTATTTGGTATATTAGGCCTTATTAAAATTTATGACATCACACTTTGGGCATAATTCCAAATTGACATCCAGAATGGTTGGATCAGTTCACAACTCCACAAGCAGTGCATTAATGTACCAATTTTGCCACATCCCCTCCAACATTCATTACTCTTCCCTGCTATCATTTTAGTCAATCTGCTAGGTGTGAGGTGATACTTCAGAGTTGTTTTGATTTGCATTTCTCTAATTATTAGAGATTTAGAACACTTTCTCATGTGCTTACTGATACTTTTGATTTCTTTATCTGAAAATTGCCTATTCATGTCCCTTTCCCATTTATCAATTGGGGAATGGCTTGATTTAGTTCCTTGTATACTTGAGTAATTAGACCTCTGTCAGAATTTTTTGTTATGAAGATTTTTCTGAGTTTGTTGTTTCCCTTCAGATTTTGGTTGCATTGTTTTTGTTTGTACAAAACCTTTTTAATTTAACATAATTTAAATAATCTAATTTAAAATTCATAATTTTTTGTAATTCTTGCTTGATTTTAAAATCATTCCTTTCCCAGAGATCTGACAAGTACACTATTCTGTGCTCACCTAATTTACTTATAGTTTCCTTCTTTATATTCAAGTCATACAACCACTCCAAATTTATCTTGATATAGGGTGTGAGATGTTGATCTAAACCTAATCTCTCCCATATTGTTTTCTAATTTTCCCAGCAGTTTTTGTCAAATAGTGGATTTTTGTCCCAAAAGTTGGGCTCTTAGGATTTATTATACAGTTTTGCTGATGTCTCTTACCCCAAGTCTATTCCACTTATCCAGTACCATATTGTTTTGATGACTGCTGCTTTATAGTATAGCTTAATATCTGGTACTGCTAGGCCCTCTTCCTTCACATTTTTTCATTAATTCCCTTGATATTCTTGATCTTTTGTTCTTCAAAATGAATGTTATTATAGTTTTTTATAATTCAGTAAAAAGTTTTTTGGTAGTTTGATAGGTATGGCACTAAATAAGTAAATTAATTTGTGTAGAATGGTCATTTACATTATGTTAGCTCATCCTACCCATGAGCAATCAACGTTTTTCCAATGGTTTCGATCTAGTTTTAATAGTTTGGAAGTGTTTTATAATTGTTTTCATATAATTCCTGTGCTTGTTTTGGTAGATAGATTCTTAAGTATTTTATATAGTCTAGGGTGATTTTAAATGGTGTTTCTCTTCCTACCTCCTGCTGCTGTAGAAAATATATGGAAATTCTGATGATTTATGTGCATTTACTTTGTATCCTTCAACTATGCTAAAGTTGTTTATTATTTCTACTAGATTTTTAGTTGATTCTCTAGGATTTTTTAAGTAGACCATCATATCATCTGCAAAGAGTGATAGCTTAGTCTCTTCATTGCCTATTTTAATACCTTCAATTCCTTTTTCTTCTGTAATTGCTACTGCTAGTGTTTCTAGTACTATGTTAAATTAAATAATAGAAATAATAGAGGTGATAATGGGCATCCTTGTTTCACACCTCATCTTATAGGAAAGGCTTCTAATTTATCCTCATTATATATGATGCTTGTTGATAGTTTAAGATATATACTGCTTATTATTTTTAGGAAAGAACCTTCTATTCCTATACTTTTTAGTGTTTTCAGTAGGAATGGGTGTTGTATTTTTGTCAAAGGCTATTGAGATGATCATGTGATTTTTGTTTGTTAGAGTGTTGATGTGGTCAATTATGTGGATGGTTTTCCTAATATTGAACCATCCTTGCATTCCTGTTATAAATCCCACCTAATCATGATGTATAACCCTCTTGATCACTTGCTGGAGTGTTTTTGCTAGTATTCTGTTTAAGATTTTTGCATCTATGTTCATTAAGGAGATTGGTCTGTAGTTGTTTTTTTTTTTTTTCTCTGTTTTTGATCTACCTGGCTTTGGAATCAGTACCATATTTGTGTCATAAAAGGAATTTGGTAGGACTCCTTCTTTGCTTATTATATCAAATAATTTGTATAGTATTAGGATTAGTTGCTCTTTGAATATCTGATAGAATTGACTTGTGAATCCATCAGGCCCTGGCGATTTTTTCTTAGGAAGTACTTTGATGGCTTGTTCAATTTTGTTTTCTGATTTGGGATTATTTAGGTATTTTATTTCTTCTGCTGTTAATCTAGGCAATTTATATTTTTGTAAATATTCATCCATATCACCTAGATTGCTATATGTATTGCCATATAATTGGGCAAAATAATTTTTAATGATTGCCTTAATTTCCTCTTCATTAGAGGTGAGGTCTCCCTTTTCATCTCTGATACTATTAATTTGGTTTCCTTCTCTCCTTTTTTTATTAGATTGACTAGTACTATGTCTTATTTGTTTTTTCCAAATACCAGCTTTTAGCCTACCCCCCAAATTAAATAAATAAACAAATCAATATATACATTAAAATTATTCTATTTTCCACTTCCCTTTAATCTACCCTTTTGATCACAATGCTCAGCAGTATAAATGCTTCTCTACAAGAAACCCTTGCGGTTTTTGTCCAATTAGAAACTCATAGAGTTCTAGACTACTCCCTTGTTTCTATGTGGCTTGTAGTTTTCTGTTTTCTCTAGCTGGTATGGTCACAACAAAAGAGAATGCAAGCTGAAATACAAGTTCAATTGAACCAGATAGTACATCACTAACAGGCTTAAACGGCAGAAGAGGATTCTCCCCAAAACAGGTCTGAATTTTGCAAACCTGTTTCCTTTAACATATCTACTATATCTCAGGTGCAGAAATTCCTCTCTCGCATTTTGAACAAATTTATTCATGTTCTGCAACTCCTGGCCTAAAATGGCCTACCCACAGTCAGTAAATGATTCCTGTGCAGGCCTTTTTCCCTTAAGAAAAGTATCCACAATAGGACCCAATGGGGATGTGGTCACATTGAAACAACATAAGCCTTTCATGAGCCAGGATAAAAAAGATTTGAAAGAAAATTGCCCGTCTTTCTCAGAGGAGCCTTTAACAATAATTTAAAAATCTGATGAAATTTTCTATGATTATGACCCCTCCTATAAAGATGTGGAAAAATTGCTCCAGTCTTTCCTAACAGAATGGGAGAGGACTAAAATTATCTCCCATGCTAACAAACCCCGAGGACATAATGCAGTACACTGGCCATCTGAAGATCCTAACTGGTAGTTTAATGATTGCAAAGACTATTCAGACTTACGTCTTGCTAGGGGTGCCCTTCTAAGAGTAATGAGAGCATGTCCTGAGAGACCTCAGGCCTGAACCAAATTTAAATGTATTACACAATCTGATGATGAGACACCCTCCCAATTCATGGACAGGCTCATTGAAATGGGAAATAGATACATGGAACTTGACCTTTCTGTTGAAAAGGATATAGGGCTAATAAAGGAACAATTTGTCCATAACTCTCATAGAGAGATCCTAGATCATTTTAAAACAAATTGCCCTAAATGGCCCAAAATGGACCTTGATGATTTAAGGAGAACTTCTCTTTATGTCTTTAATAACCATAAAGAGAACCAGGGAGAGAGTAATAGTTCATTGGACATATTTTTAAAAACATATAGACATTTTTAATAAGAGACTAGACTCTTTAAATGACTCTGTAAGTGATAGAGTTGAAAAATGACTACAAGAGTTTGCTACTTAACCAATGGCAATTTCCCCTCTCCAAGAATCTAACTTTCAGCCTCGTAAATGCCATTTCTGCGGAAGAAGGGGTCATATAATGATGAACTGTAGGATTTGGAATTAAGCATCTAGAAATAATAACTTCAGAAATTACAACTTTAGAAATAATTACAATTATAGAATAATAACAATTATAGAAAAAATGATTATAGAAATTATAGAAATAATAACAATTATGGAAACAATGATTTCAGGAATCTTGACTTTAGGACTAGTAACAGATCTAGGCATATGGATCAGTTAATTGACAACTCATAACAAATGACTCTGGAGCAGTATATCTTGACTGGAGCTCTGCCCAGAACCACCCAGGGTGCTACTGCCCCTCAAGGAGGAGCCCAAGGGCCTACACAAAGATTATGAAGGTGTACATGGGGGTCGAGGCACAGGGATCAAAGGATACAACCTTTGCTTTTCCAGACCCTGATGCCTTACTCAACTTTTGAGACCTGATCAACGCCCAGTAGCCTATTATTCAGCCCAGCTGGACCCAGTAGCTGCAGGAGCACCACCATGCCTTAGAGGAGTAGCTGCCACAGCTTTATTAGTGACGAAATCTGCTGATTTGGTACTAGGATGCCCTCTGACCATAACGTGCCCACATGAGGAAGAGGCATTGTTATTAAGACATAGAACTCGTGCATTTACTGATCAAAGGATTATGAGATATGAGATAACCCTATTGAATAATGAACATATCACATTAAAATGCTGTGGAGCTCTTAATCCTGCAATTTTGCTCCAAGATTTGCCAATTTCTGGAGAATGTTTATATGATTGTACATTTGTGGTATCCACTATTGATAAACCTCATAGTGATTTACTGGACACCCTTTTGCATAATCCTGATTTAATATTATTTACAGATGGTTCTTCTTTTATGAGAGAGGGTGTGCGCCATACAGGAGCTGTGGTAGTTACAGAATTGGATACTCTATGGTCAGCTTCCTTACCCTCACATGTAAGTGCACAAGGTGCAGAACTCACAGCTTTAAAACATGCTTTTATTATTGCACAGAACAAAAGGGTCATAATTTACACAGACTCCCGTTATGCATTTGGCATATGTCATGCTGTTGGCATGTTATGGCTTCAAAGGGGATTCTTAACATCAGCTGGAAAGTGTATTGCCAATACAAACCTTATCACTGAACTTCTTTCTACCATCCAGCTCCCTGAAGCCATAGCTGTGTGCTCTGCACACACAGGTGGCACTGATGCTGTCTCCAGGGGAAATGATCAAGCAGATGCTGCAGCAAAACTAGCAGCCTTAGAAGGACTTGAGTTAATTATGACACTAACAATTACTGATAATTTGGATCTATCCCTTTCCTATAATGACACAAAAGTGGGAAAATGGAAGCAGAGATTTAAAGCAAAACAGATAAATGGAGTATGGGTGTCATCTGAAGGCAAGCCCCTGCTCCTTAAGGCTTTCTATAACCAAATTTGCCATTCTATCCATAAACACGGTCATTTTGGCACCCAAGGCATTGTAGACTCTGTTAAAAGAGCATGCATAGCACCTGGAATAACTATAATTACTTCCAAAATATGTACAGCTTGTCCCACCTGCCAGGCCTTTAATTAGCACACTTTTCGAGTAAAAGCTTTTGGTGGATGTCCTCTAGCATTTCCTATGGCTCAGGTCACAGAGACTTTTGTTGCCAAAATCCTTTTGAAAGAGATTATTCCTTGTTTTGGCCTGCTAGCACATATTGATTCTGACAGAGGAACTCACTTTACTGACTCAGTCTTATCACAAATTTATTCATGTTTGGGGATAACTCCTAAATTTCATACACCATATCATCCCCAGAGCTCTGGCCAAGTTGAAAGGATGAATAAGGAACTTAAAACTATGATTGGCAAATTATGCATGGAAACTCATTTAAAATGCTCTGAAATTCTACCTCTGGCCTTATTTTATCTCACAAGCAGACCCAGAGGTGATTTACATGTCTCACCATTTGAGATGCTATTTGGACATCTACGTATTCAGGCACAACCATTGAACCCTGCCTATACTTCGTTGTTAGGAGGGGATACAACCGTTGCCAGTTATATCAGACAATTACAAACAAATTTGCGAGAACTCCATGACTCTGGAGCTGCTGTTCAAGCAGGCCCCTTAGACTTCTCGCTTCATGATTTGAACCCAGGTGATAGTTTGTACATAAAGAATTTCAAACGTACTGGGTCAACTGAACCTGCTTATGATGGACCATTCTATGTCCTATTAACTACACCAACAGACATTAAAATTGGGGAGAGGGACTCATGGATTCATTGTATTCATGTGAAATGAGTAGCCCCTATTGATAATGAATAATTCTCTGTACTAAGTATTATTACCTGCACCTATTATATTTGACTATTTATTGTATTTGCCTATTGTGATGAGAATGCTCTATTGCTAGATTTTGCACTATTTTGTTGCACTTTATTTGATTGATCCTTTTACTTGAACGATATATATATACTATCTCACAACATATCTGTATTAGTGACCTATATTGACCTGATGTTCCTTTCAAAAAATTTTATGCTCTTTGTCATTCCTTTTGTACTTTCTCAGATGTATTATTGATCTATATACCTCATTTGCACTCACACTGTGGATCATGGCAAGTTAAGGAGGTAATGAATCTTATCTCTTAAACATTAACCTCTATTCTTTACCTCTGTGATTGTGTAAAAACTACACATTTTTTGTTGTTATTGGTTTTTCTTTCTACATGTGCAATAAAGTATTTAATTTTTTTTCTCTTTTCTCTCATTTTTTTACATTTGGAGCACATCACCAGCATTAAATAGTCTTGACTGTTTTTATTTTTGCAATAAGAATAAGCTAAGATGCCCATTTGCCTAGCATATGAATTTCTACCCGAAAAGTTTTGGACTATAGAAACCTGCCACTAGTTATTTAACTATTATGAGACTTTTGCTCGGTGACTATGTCTAATCCAAGAAAAATCAGACCACAAAGGAACACAGAGTTTTTGACCTGCAAAGTGCAAATGAGCACATAAAAGAAAGAGACTGAACTAATCCTACGGGGATTGATGACATTCTACACAAAGACTTGGTCCTGTGTGAGACTCTAGGTTGCGACTCAGCATATATTAAGAAGTAGGACTTCCTTGTACCTCACTTGATATCAAGTACTCAGCATCGATTGTTCTGGCTCCATTATCTCTGATGTGAAGAAAAGTACTGCACTGGAAAATGCTATTTTCCATTTGTCTCGGGATCTAGTCTCCCTTTTCCATTTTTTTTTTTTTATGATGTGACAACTTACTGTAGTCCAGGCTGCTAAATTGGGTTAGTGAGTGATTGTTGTTGCAAAGCTTATGGAACATGGATTGCTACAGAACCTGCTTTAATTTGTGAATTTTTTTCCTTTTTCTTGTTCCTAGAATTTTTTTCCTTTCACATTTTTTTAAATATCCTGTATTTTCCTTAGAGGATATTTTTTCTTTCCTCTCCTTTCTTTTTCCTTTTTTCCATTTTTATTTTTTTCTTTGGACTTTTTGATGTTTTGAGAATTGATTCATATACTTTATGCCTTGACCATGTATTCCTGTGTGATTCCCATATGTATCCCTGTATTTTCCTCAGGGGGGAAATGTAAAGTTGTCCTCCTCTGGGTGACTATGTTACTTCTGTAAATTTGGACTTGAATTTGACCCTAATTTAGAACAGAAGACTACCTCCCAGAATCCAGAAGATGCCATGAAGATGTATGCAGAGACCACACACTGCTCTAAGAGATCCAAAGTGAATTTCGAGACATGGCGAATTTGAACTATGGGGGGTTGAATGTATTTATTTTGAATGGACACTTTATGACAGAAAAAGGGGACTGCCCCCTAAATGGCTTATTGTCAATGCACCGAACATTGGTTTTGTTCTTTCTCCCTTTTATCTCTGAATTATTGTAAACTTTAGTTTGATTATGTTTTCATGATTCATAGGGGAAACTTGTCTCCCAAAGGATCATAGGGGGGAATGTAATGTTGAAAATACCTTGTACCCCCTTTAAAACTACATTACCCATAATTCCTTAAGACTTTTCCTATTGGTTGTGAGTTAAAACTACATTACCCAAACTCTTTTCATCATACCCATAATTCCTTTAGCCTTTTCCTATTGGTTGTGAGTTTTGCAGGCTGTTTTTGATATGGTCATGGTGGGCGTGGTGTCGGGGTTTTTTGGAGAGAAGGTGCCGTAGTGAAGGGTGAGTTAGGATTCTTCCCCTGGGCTTTAAATTAAAATCCTTATAAATATCCATACTTTGGAGGCATTGAATATTAATTTCAATCTTTACAATACTAATAAAATTATACAAAATCAGGAAAAAGTTAATAGGGACAGCAATATACAGTCAAGGAAAGTTAAAATTATATCAACCAAGAATAGGGAAATAATAGAAACATAAGGTTAAGAGTAGTTAAAAAGAGAAGTACTAATGAACTAACCCATATCTTTAATCATAAAGAATTGTATTAAGAACATAGTTAAAAGCATAATTGGATTAATAGTTATAAGTAAGAATAGTATTGTTTTTGCATAAATGGTTAGGATATACATGCAAAGTAGAAACAAGTTTAAAATATTGTTTAGAAAAAAGCATAGTCAAGAAAGACATAACTTAGAAACCTGTAAGGATAGAAAATTGTTGCATGGAAAAAGTTGGGCATTGTGTTTTCAGAAGAATTTTTCATTATTTGTTACAAAATTGTTTTACTCTTTGAAAATAATTTTGAACCTGGCATACCATGTTATTCCTCTACCCATTTTCCTAACCCTTATTAGTGAAGATTAGTAATAGCATAGGTATAAGTATAAGGATTTCTTATTTTGGGGGAAGGAGAAATTAAGATGGGAACAGATTAGATAAGATAGTATAGATAGGACATACATGGATCTTAAAGTTGAAGATCCATGAAAACGAAAAGGGGGAATATGTAACAGACTAGGTAATATTTGGAAAAAATGTCAAGCAAGCCTGCTTTTTGAAAATTCTCTGATGGGATATTGAGAACCCAGGAAGAATGACAATCATCAGGAGAGCTGAAGATTGTAGGAATAATCAAATGGACACACTTTCAATTCACTCAACTTTGGAGGGACAGGAAGGTGGGAGGAGAGGTACTAGGGGACATGAAGTACCCCAAACCCCCAATTCTGAGTATTTCCCAGGGACCTTCAATTACTGCAAGCACCCCAATTGATCCTTTAACTTCACTGAACAACGTTGAAGATACAATATTGCAGTTTCTGAGTTTGGCCAAGGAGCCTGGACTCCAGTGGGGGAGCTGGTCCCCAAGTGCTAACCAACCTTGATTGAATCTTGATTTGAAACATTTCTTCTTTTAACTAGTTATAGTATTCAGGATAGGCGTTTACTTGGGTTTGGGTTAGCTAACTGCGATTGAAAACTACAGAAGTCTGTTACTGCCCAAACCTGGGAGAGTCTGATATTAGGATTTTGAGAATCTCCTATACCCTTTTTTTCCCCTGATATTCCTTTCCTTTACCCCTTGAATTGTTTTATGCCTGAATAAACCCCAGTTGAGATTTAAGTCAGATCTGAACAGCAGCTGATTTGGGAGGGAGAAGACATCTTCTTCGGTTGTGGGAGGAAGGTAGATTATGCTCCATTTTTAAACAGCTTTCTGCTATTGACAGTGGGAAGGCCTGAGTTAATTTAACTCAGTGCTGAGCAATTGCCTGGGGTCCTTTAGGGTTCATTCAAAAGATAACAGCTTCCCCTAGCTTCTCATCCATAATTTACCTATATTGGGGAACCTCCAATCATGAAACAACACCAAGATTCTCCCTAATAAGGAGAGGTGGTGTGAGTAACTTTGGCCAATAACCATAAAGGCAAGGGAGTTACTAAAGCACACCCCAACTATCTACTACCCCACTTCTTACACTAGATTTATCCATGACTTTTTAACATTTAAACAAAGATTTAATAAGTTGTTGTGATGTCGAAAACCCCTCTAGGTAGATTTTAATGATTTTAATACATAAAATCATTAGTTGTTTCAGATCATTAAAGTGAATTACTTTATCACATTTTAAATTATGTAATTTATAATCCTTCTTATTCTGCTTTCTAATTATATTTTTCTTTCTATCTTTTACTTCCACTGAATATATATTTAGCTTATTCTCATGTTAGATGAGATGAGAGGGTGAAAAAGGTTCTGAAACAGAAAAGTACAAGAGACAAGAAAAATATAATATTAAAATCTAGAGACCTAAAGGCAGAGGATCAGCAGTAAAGGTATAGCTGTGAAATTCTGGGAAAGAACATAAGAGAAATTAGATGACCCTGACATATTGTCTATAGGTACAGGCACAATAACAATTCAAATGGGAAAGAAAATGTAAATTCCCCCAAAAAAGAAAAAGAAACCACATTTATGAGTAAAATCTAATGATCCTGAAAGCAACAATCATGATAAAAAATTCTCCTGTAGCTGAACAGGATATAAACCATCTGGGAAATTAAAAAGAAGAATGAATCCTGAGAAAACCAAATGAAAGCCCATAACATATAACCTAAAGGCATAGCCTCAGCTGCTATAAACTAAGTGAGATAACAACAGTAGGGAAGAAAGCATTCTATAAATAACAAATGGACTCAAGAAATAAGAGCACCCCAGTGAAACACCCTGAATTTGAATGAAAAAAAATGCAAAAAAAGGAAAGAAAAAAGCTACAGTAGCAGTTAACAAGAGCTAAAACAAATACAATATAAAAGCTGACTGAGGTGGATGGATGAATGAATTGATGGTAAAGTGAAGTAAAATTTATTGATATATTTCAGGCAATAGGTTAATAGTTGGGGACAAAATGAAAGGAAAGAAGAAAGAAAACTGAAAGAACAGTAACAACAAAAAACAAGACATATACTTGATTTTATCATCAAAAGGAGTAGATAATATATGAACAAACTATGTACAAACAAGAAAGATAGAGGATAAGATGAGGCCAATCAAAAGACAAAATATCTTATCACTTTGAAAGATGTGCAGCAAAGAAAAGATTATACAGAAAAAGCAGGGACTTGCTTAAACTCTCCCCAAACACCTCCAAGCAATGGTAAAATAATGTCTCAAACCATATTCTTTAGAGGCAGAACAAGAAAAGAATAGTGAAACATTTTCCCTGCCCAAGAAAACTTAAGTGATTGACAGGAAAGATGTCTCAGAGGGCTTAAAGTGGTAAAAAATCCAGTGAAAGTAGCTCCCAGAAAGGCAACAACAAGCCTTGTATGTGACCAAATTATCAACAATAACTTCTGGAGCTCTCAGCACACAGAAGGTAAGAGGGAAAGACAGGTGGTAAGAAGATTACAGGGTTTTTGTTGGCACTGACTGTAGAATTCTTTTTAACTGTCCATACTGTCCAAGTCATAATCATAATATGAGAAGGAACACCAGGACATTGGCAATAGTTTGATAAAATATCCAGTCAATGCATATAAGGGCCCTGGCCCTCACAGTTTTCTATCAATCAGCTGCTACACAGTGTTATATTAAAAGGAGGTACTACTATCTATTAGATGTATATGTAAATGGAGTACAGAGAGAGGATAGGATGACACTTCTCCTTTATAACAGTTGCCCAGGCAGGACCCTTTAAGTCAATGTATGTTATCCCTTCAGGACCCACCTGGGGTTAATTGATATTAATTATTAGGCTCTTCAGCTGGGTAACATTGGTAATCTGACTGCTTGACTCCCTTCCCAAATAAACTTTGAATAATCAATTCAGGAAGATATTTAAAACTTTGAATATAATTGGCACAGAAAGATAATGGTATGGGATAAAGGTATTGGGAGACCCTACTTTAAATTGATAATAATGAATCTCTAACTGCAGGCAAATGAAGGAATCATGATGATAGCTTCTCTCTGGTAGAGCCTAGCCAGGGCTACACTAGAGCAGGAAAACTGCTGTGAAATCTTCAGCTTCTTCTTCAGTAGATCTTAACCTAATCAGTTAAGATATCTGCCCTTTATCCACCCTCTTCTTCTTCTCCTGCCCACTTCCCAGATCCCTCCCGGGCCCTGGGAAGCCTAGATGACTAAGATGATTTACTTCCTAATATCTAGGGGCAGTAGAAACAGAGATGGTGGTCTGATACAGGTTGACGAAGAGACAGGAAACACAGGAGGAGCTTGAAGGTTTGAGTTTGCAAGTCTCAATTTCCCAAAGACCAGGATCCACTCATCTCCAGGCTCAGGGACAGGAAAAGACCCAAGAACCTCTGCCAGGGTTCCCAACTGCCCTCTCCTGTGCGCATGCCTCTCTGGGAACATTCTGACATCCAACTGATTCACTTGTCAATCACCAAGTGAAACTTCAAGCTCCCAGAGATTCAATATAACAACAATGACAGACCATAGCAAAATCTGGGAGATTATAGATTACACTTCTCTTTGGATCACAATACTTTCAAAGAGCTGAAAAATTACAAACCCCTAGAATTAACTGAAAGCAAAAGTATGGGAAACCTAAAGATTGAGACAGTGATCCCAACTTTAACATGAAGTGAAAATTAAAATTAAAACAGACTAGGAAAAGTGCAAACAACAAAAAGAAAATAATATGACTATCGAATATTACTATGGTGAAAGAGAAGGTCAAAACAAACTCAGAAGACAAATCAGAGTAGCAACATGCACAATCACAATGAAAACTCTGAATTATTCTCAGATGCTAGAAGAGCTCAAAAATGATTTTAAAAATCAAATGAGAAAGGTAGAAGAAAAAGTGGAGAAAGAAATGATAATGACTTAAGAAAATCATGAAAAAGAGTTAACTTGGTAAATGATGGGGCCAAAAATGTTTTTTTTAACATTTTTATTTAATTAGTTAATTTTGAATATTTTTCCATGGTTACATGATTCGTGTTCCTTACCTCCCTTCCTCTTTCCCCTCTCTCTCCTGGAGCCAACAAGAAATTTCACTGAATTTTACATATGTCATTTTTCAAAACACATTTCCATATTATTATTTTCAATAGAGTGATCACTTAAACTCAACATCCTGTAATATGTTGTCCTAGGTTTTTTTCTTGATCATGGCTTTCAGGTGGTCCAAAAATTCTCAGATTCTATCTCCTAGATATATTTTCTAGGTCAGTTTTTAAAAATAAGATATTTCATGTTTTCCTCTATTTTTTCAAGCTTTTGATTCTGCTTTATTTTTTCTTGATTTCTCATGATAGCATTAGTTTCTAGATGGTCAATACTAATTTCTAAGACCTTATTTTCCTTTGTCAGTTTTTGGTTCTCTTTTTCATTTGGCCCATTACTTCTTGCATCACTTTCATTTCTCTTCCACAATTTTCCTCAGCCTCTCTTAAATGGTTTTTGAAGTCTTTTTTAATCTCTTCAAGAATTTGTATCCAATTCATATTTTTCTTTTGGACTTTGTGTGTGTTTCCTTAGCTTTTACTGCCCCCCTTCTCAGTCTGTACTTTGCTCTTTGTCTCCATAAAAATTCTTTAGCTTTAGGTGATTTTTTTGTTGTTTGCTCATTTTTCCTATCTAATTGTAGGTAGGATAAATTTTCTGGGAAGTGGGATATCTTCTTAAATTTTAGTGCCTCGTTAATGTTATTTTTAGCTTATTTTGGGGGGTTGTCACTAGTTTACCAGATGGTCTGAGGAGTGAGAGCCCCCTCCCACTATTGATTCAATTGACCCTTTAGAAGCTAATGGTTTAACAACTTGATTCAGGTTTGGGCAAAACATTTTGGTTTCACTCTTTTTTTAAAACATTTATTAATATTCATTTTTAATATGGTTACATGATTCATGCTCCTACTTTCCCCTTCCTCCCCTGCACGCCCCCCCCCCCATGCCGACGCCAATTTCCACTGGTTTTATCATGTGTCATTGATCAAGACCTATTTCCAAATTGTTGATAGTTGCATTGGTGTGGTAGTTTCCAGTCTACATCCCCATACATGTCCATCCCAACCCATGTGTTCAAGCAGTTGTTTTTCTTAAATTTTTCCTCACCTACAGTGCTTTCCCTGAATGTGGGTAGTGTTCTTTTCCATAAATCATTCAGAATTGTCCTATGTCATTCAATTGCTGCTAGTACAGAAGTCCATTACATTCGATTTTACCATAGTATATAAGTCTCTGTGTACAATGTTCTTCTGGCTCTGCTCCTTTCGCTCTGCATTAGTTCCTGGAGTTCTTTCCAGTTCACCTGGAACTCCTCCAGTTTATTATTCCTTTGAGCACAATAGTATTCCATCACCAGCATATACCACAATTTGTTAAGCCATTCCACAATTGAAGGACATACCCTCATTTTCCAGGTTCTTGCCACCACAAAAGCGTGCCTATGAATATTTTTGTAAAAGTCTGTTTATTTATGAACTCTTTGGGGTACAACCCCAACAATGGTATGGCTGGATCAAAGGGCAGGCATTCTTTTATAGCCCTTTGAGAATAGTTCCAAATTGACAGCCAGAATGGTTGGATCAGTTCACAACTCCACCAGCAATGCATTAATGTCCCAATTTTGCCACATCTCCTCCAGTATTAATTACTCTCCCCTTCTTTCATTTTGGCCAATCTGCTAGGTGTGAGGTGATACCTCAGAGTTCTTTGGATTTGCATTTCTCTAATTATTAGAGATTTAGAACACTTTCTCATGTGCTTAATGATATTTTTGATTTCTTTACCTGAAAATTGCCTAATCATGTCTCTTGCCCATTTTTCAATTGGGGAATGGCTTGATTTTTTATACAATTGCTTTAACTCCTTGTATATTTGAGTAAATAGACCCCTGTCAGAGTTTTTTGTTATAAAGATTTTTTCCCAATTTGTTGTTTCCCTTCTGATTTTGACTACATTATTTTTGTTTGTAAAAAAGCTTTTTAGTTTAATATAATCAAAACCATTTAATTTACATTTTGTAATTTTCTCTAACTCTTGCTTGGTTTTAAAGTCTTTCCTTTCCCAGAGATTTGACAGGTATACTATTTTGTGTTCACTTAACGTATTTATAGTTTCCCTCTTTATATTCATGTCATTCATCCATTCTGAATTTATCTTGGTGTAGGGTATGAGATGTTGATCTAAACCTAATCTCTCACATATGGTTTTCCAAATTTTCTAACAGTTTTTGTCAAATAGTGGATTCATGTCCCAAAAGTTGGGCTCTTTGAATTTATCATACACTGTCTTGCTGATGTCATTTACCCCAAGTCTATTCCACTGATCCTCCCTTCTGTCTCTTAGCCAGTACCATATTGTTTTGATGACTGTTGCTTTATGGTAGAGTTTAATATTTGGTACTGCTAGGCCCCCTTTCTTCACATTTTCTTATTATTTCCCTTGATAATCTTGATCTTTGTTATTCCAAATGAAATTTGTTATAGTTTTTTCTAATTCAGTAAAGAAGTTTTTTGGTAGTTTGATAGGTATGGCACTAAATAGGTAAATTAATTTGGGTAGAATGGTCATTTTTATTATGTTAGCTCATCCTACCCATAAGTAATCAATGGCTTTCCCATTTTTAGATCCAGTTTTATTTGTTTGGAAAGTGTTTTGTAGTTGTTTTTGTATAATTGCTGTGTTTGTTTTGGTAGATAGATTCCCAAGTATTTTATGTTGTATAGGGTGATTTTAAATGATGTTTCTCTTTCTGACTCTTTCTGCTCTAATGTGTTGGAAATGTATAGAAATGCTGATGATTTATGTGCATTTATTTTGTATCCTGCAACTTTGCCAAAGTTGTTGATTATTTCTACAGGCTTCTTAGTTGACTCTTTAGGATTTTTTAAGTATATCATCATATCATCTGTCAAGAGTGACAGCTTAGTCTCTTCATTGCCTATTTTGATACCTTCAATTTCTTTTTCTTCTCTAATTGCTACTGCTAGTGTTTCTAGTACCATGCTGAATAATAGAGGTGATAATGGGCATCCTTGTTTTACTCCTGATCTTATTGGGAAGGCTTTTAATTTATCCCCATTGCATATGATGTTTGTTGATGGTTTTAGGTATATACTGTTTATTATTTTTAGGAAAGGTCCTTCTATTCCTATACTTTTCAATGTTTTCAATAGGAATGGATGCTGTATTTTGTCAAAGGCTTTTTCAGCATCTATGGAGATAATCATGTGATTTTTGTTTGTTAGACTGTTGATATGGTCAATTATGTTGATGGTTTTCCTAATGTTGAACCAACCTTGCATTCCTGGTATAAATCCCACCTGATCATGGTGGATGATCTTCTTAATTACATGCTGGATTCTCTTTGCTAGTATTCTATTTAAGATTTTTGCATCTATGTTCATTAGGGAGATTGGTCTATAGTTTTCTTTCTCTGTTTTTGATCTCTCTGGCTTTGGAATCAGTACTATATTTTGTCATGAAAGGAATTTGCTAGGACTCCTTCTTTGGTTATCATATCAAATAATTTGTATTTGGGATTAGTTGCTCTTTGAATGTCTGATAGAATTCACTTGTGAATCCATCAGGCCCTTGTGATTTTTTTCTTAGGGAGTTCTTTCATGGCTTGTTCAATTTCTTTTTCTGATATGGGATTATTTAGGTATTCTATTTATTCTGTTTTTAATCTAGGCAATTTATATTTTTGTAAATATTCATCCATATCTCCTAAATTATTATATTTATTGCCATATATTTGGGTGAAATAGTTTTTAATGATTGCCTTAATTTCCCCTTCATTAGAGGTGAGGTCTCCCTTTTCATCTTTGATACTGTCAATTTGGTTTTCTTCTTTACTTTTTTTTATTAGATTGACCAGTACCTTGTTTATTTTATCTGTTGTTTTTCAAAATACCAGCTTCTAGTCTTATTTATTAATTCAAATATTCTTTGACTTTCTATTTTATTAATTTCTCCCTTGATTGTTAGTATTTCTAATTTAGTTTTCATCTGGGGATTTTTAATTTGCCTGCTTTCTAATTTTTTGAGTTGCATGCCCATTAATCTCTGCCCTCCTTAATTTGTTAATATATGCACTCAAGGATATAAATTTCCCCCTGAGTACTGCCTTGGCTGCATCCCATAGAGTTTGGTAGGATGTCTCATTATTGTCATTCTCTTCAATAAAATTGTTGATTGTTTCTATGATTTCTTCTTTGACTAATTGGTTTTGGAGAATCATATTATTTAATTTCCAATTAGTTTTTGATTTGCCTGTCCAGGTGCCCTTACTCTTTATTATTTTTATTGCATTATGATCTGAGAAGGTTACATTTATTATTTCTGCTCTTTTGCATTTGTTTGCAATGTTTCTATGCCCTATGCACAATCTTTGTGAATGTACCATGTGCAACTGAAAAGGAGGTGTATTCCTTTTTGTCCCTATTTATTTTTCTCCACATATCAATTAAATATAATTTTTCTAGGGCTTCATTCACCTCTCTTTTCTCTTATTTATTTTTTGGTTTGATTTATCTAGATCTGAAAGAGGAATATTTAGATCTCCCACTAGTATGGTTTTACTATCTATTTCCTTCTTGAGCTCTGCCAGTTTCTCCTTTATGAATTTGGG
>NC_058130.1:443530446-443538659 GCF_016433145.1 Gracilinanus agilis | reverse complement strand
ATATAGAGAGAGAGAGAGAGAGAGAGAGAGAGAGAGAGAGAGAGAGAGGCCCAATGGGAGTGGTCTTATTAAATAACATATCCCTGCCAAGTATTTCCATTGTGAGATCTCCATCTCTTTTTATTGAATATATCTTTCCTACAAGTAAATATTTTTCAATGGCAGTCCCTTTTACCACTGAATACATATTTCTCTCTATTTTCATTTTATTTCAATTCCGCTCTTTGTCACTTCACCAATTCTCCCACTTTCTTCTTCCTGAACTACTCTTAGAATTATTTTTCCTTCTTTGGAATGTATCTCATATCCCTCTCTACTTTCTTCCCATCCAGTCTACTTTCCAATTACATGATTTAAAGGAAGGAATGAAGGAAGAAGATTGATCCATCTATAAGCAGGGTCATTGTGATTTTTAAGATTCATGCATGATAATCTAATATTTCTTCTTATATTTGACTTTTGCTTTCATGCTTGACTCTTGATCATTTTAATGTTACCATTGTTCTTTTGTTGACTGCATTTCCTTTTCATGTATTCCTGGTCCTGAGCTATGTGAAAACAAAATAATTTTAAGTGTAATTTTATTTCTGGAAATGCTTTGAATGACTCTTTTTATTCATCCTTCAGCTTTCAGTCATTTAGATTCAAGATTTCAAGGTATGTCATCTAAGGTTACATCTTGATCTTTGATCTTTAGAACACATTATCTCATTTGTTGTAGGTACGGAATTTTCTTGCGTGATTTGAATTTTCTTTCTTTGTATTTGAAGGTTTTCCTCCTGATTGATTGACCATAATTGTTGTTTTCCATTGAAACTGTTAAATTTAACCACTTCTTAAATTTGATTTTGTTGAATATTTTCATCTGTTTGTTTTACTTTGTTTCTTAGTGGGTCTCTGATTTAATACATAGGTTCTTATAATTGTCATTTTGTTTTCTGTAATCAGAAGTTCTGGCCAATATTTTAATATAATTTTTGGACCATAGTGGTAGTGGTGTTTTTTTACTTAATATATTAATCTGGTACATATATCACATTTGAAGTCATCTTGATTAAGTCTATCTTTGAGATAAATATGTGTGTACAAAGATAATATTTTAATGTGTTTTTTTTCCCTTTGCTTCTCTACTTCTAGAGTGCTCTTTATTTTCCAATATTGTCACTCCTCTTTCTTTTTCCCCTTTGGTGACTTTCAGGAAGGATTCTACTTGTACTTAGCTAGCAAGCATTTCTATAGAGGTCACATTTTTTTCTTTATTCAAATTATTCTCTAAAACCACTCATAAAGAACCTAATATTTTCCACGCTCTCTTAAAATTCCACAGAGTTCTCTTCATTATCAAGTATTGATTCATTTTCCATAGAAAATTGGATCTATTTATAAGTTTATTCTTGTAGAATCTTTCAGTTTACCTGAAAGAAATATTCCCTTCTGTTATTAATATCTGCTACTAATTTTTCTTCTTATTCACAAAGACTTTAAATTATTTTTCATGTCTCTGGGATATTAACTTATTTCAACTTTTTTTTTCATATTCCTCTGTCACTCAGTTTCTATCAATTCTTTCCATTTTCCCTTTATCCATGTCACTAAAGCTATCTCAATTCCCTTTTATGCATTGTAAGTCACCTATCACTAATCACAAAAGGAAATCTATGTATGTCTAACTATTCATCTATTTACATACATACATACCCAAAAAGTAGTTAAATCTATCTTAACTAACAAGGAAGTAGGAGAGTAAGAGGATAAGAAAAGAGAGGGCAGATAAAAGAAGAAAGTGATCAGAGGGAAACTGGACTTTAGAGGAGGGAAGAGATAAAACAGCAGAGAGATGGAAAAATGGAAGAAATATATACGTAGTCATCTTGAATGTAAATGTGAAATGGATGAACTCACACATAAGTTAGAAATGGAAAGCAGAATATATCATAAACCAGAATCCAATAATGTATTCTTTACAAGAAACATACTTAAAACAGAGTTAAAATAAAGGTCCCAATGTGAATCTGTTATGCTTCAGCTGAAATAAAAAAGGCAGGGATAACAATCATGATCTTAGAAAAAGCAAAAAGTAAAAATGGACCTAATTAAAACCTAATTAAAAAATTAAAAAAAAATAAACCTATATGGACAAAATAACATAGAAATCATATACTTAAAGGAAATTTTAAGAGAATTATAGGAAGAAGCCAAAGAATAGTATGGGAAAATCTATATTTATAAATGTATACTTCAATAAAGGAAATAAATGGATTTATTAATTGGACATGCAACAACAACAAAACTAGGGGGAAATCAATTGAAAATCCTCAGGGGAAGACCAAAATGGAAATCCTGAAAAAAAAAGATTAAATTAATAAAGTTGAATATACAAAACATTGAAATATTAAAACTAGAAGCTCTTTTTAAAGTATTTATTTATTTAAATTTTTAGACATTTATTAATATTCATTTTTAACATGGTTACATGATTCATGCTCCTACTTTCCCCTTCACCCCCCGCTTTCCCCCTACCCATGGCCACCACACATTTCCACTGGTTTTAACATGTGTCATTGATCAAGACCTATTTCCAAATTGTTGTTAGTTGCATTGGTGTGGTAGTTTCGAGTCTACATCCCCAATCATGTCCACCTCAATTCATGCATTCAAGCAATTGTTTTTCTTCTATGTTTCCTCTCCTGCAGTCCTTCCTCTGAATGTGGGTAGTGTTCTTTACCATAAATCCCTCAGCGCTGTCTTGTGTCATTGCATTGCTGCTGGTATAGAAGCTCATTACATTCGATTTTACCACAGTATATCAGTCTCTGTGTACAGTGTTCTTCTGGTCTTTTTATAAAATAACAAAATATAAGAGCCATTTTAAATTGATTAAAAAAGAAAGACAAAAACTAAATTGCTAGTATGAAAAAGAAAATAATCAATTAATTGCCAATGAAGTTAAAATAATAATTACAAATTACTTTGCCCATTTACATATGAGTTATAATGAGAGTCTAAGTGGAAAGGTTTAATATTTATAAAAAATTTATCAATTGTCCAAATTAAAAAAATGAAATTGAATATTTGAGTAACAATATTTTAGAAAAAAAATATAATGTATAATCCCAATACAATATAAACTATGAAAAAACTAAAGAAGTAATTCTATCAAATTTATATTTATTTTAAGATGCAAATATGGTTTAGATACCTAAATCAGAGAGAACAAAAACAATGAAACTTTAGATCACTTTCCTTAGTGAATGTCAATTTTTAAAAATTAAATAAAATACTTACAAAGAAATTACAGCAATATATCAAAAAGTTCATACACTGTGATCTTTTGCAAATACAATACAAGACTGGTTCAGTATGAGGAAGACCAACAGCATAATTGATCTTGTCCATGACTGAAACAACAAAAATCATTAGAATATGCTAAGATGCATACAAAGCCTTTTAAAAGGTATAATTCCAATGCCCATAGGAGAAAAAATCTAGGGAAGAAGGAACAAAAGGAGCCTATCTCAAAAGGTAAGTACTATCTATTTAAAACTAAGGGCAGACTTCATGTATAATGATAAATTTGAAGGTTACCTGATAAGAACAAAGTTGCAAGAAATATGTCCATTATCCACTATTTAGCAATATGGGACTACAAATGTGAGTTTTATTGAAAAGACAAAAAATTGGAGAAATTAATATAGGCAATTAAAAAACAAAACTATCATGTTTTGCAGATAACTAATATCATATTAGGAGAACATTAGAGAATCAATCAGAAATTATTTGAAACTGTTGACAAATTCATCAAAGTTGAATAATATAAATTAAACCCACATAAATTATCATCATGTCAATATGCTATCAGTTTTCAGCAGGAATAATTAGAGAATATTCAGCAATAGTAGATAGAAAGAGAAATTACATTTAAAATAACTGGTAAAAATATAAAATACTTTGGAGTCTACCTGCCAAGATGAACCCAGCAATTATATGAACACATTATCAAAACTTTTTCACACAAATGACAACACATCTTTAAAAAATGAGAAATAATAATTGCTCGTGGTTAGGCTGAGCCAATATAATAAAAATTAGTTTTAGCTTAAATTTTTTTTTATTTATGTCTATTAAATCATGTTTGAAGTAATCCATAAGTGTATATCCACATCTAAATATAGATATACACAGATATATTCTCTGTTTTAATATATGTGTATTTATATTTGTCTCTATATATTTGTATATGTACATAGACATAAAATGTGTATATGTCTATATATGTGTATATATTTATTCATATACATATATCTAAATATAGTTGTTCAGTCTTTTCAATTGTTTCTGACTCTTTGTGTCTACACCTGGAGTTTTCTTTGTAAAGATACTATAATGATTGCCATTACCCTCTATATAACATTTTACAAAAAAAGAAACTGAGAATAGTTAATTAAATGATTGCCCTGGATTACCAAGCTAGAAAATGCCTGAGGCAACATTTGAACTCCCATCCTCTGGACTCCAACACATCACTATTTACTGTGGTATCTAGTTGTCCAAAACTTTTATCTAATAAAATTCCTTTCTCTTCAGACTAAAAAGAAGCTTTAGCTTAGGTGTCTTGCACAGTGTTTTGTTTTGTTTTGTTTTTCAAAATATCTTAAAATTTCTTTATTTAAAAATAAACTCAGCAGCAGCTAAATAATCTTTACCAGAATTATTTTTTCTATATCACTCTATTCTTTTTTCTACAGTATGCTATATAATTATTTGCCAAGTTAATATTTTATTAGTAATACCCCTCATGACAAGGGAATTTGAAATATATTTATTGCTGATCTTATACCTCATGTTAAGATACTAGAGACAATGTAGTATATTAAAAAGAGTAGGCACTTTTCTGAGGTTATACAGGTCACTGATTCTTCCTTGTGCTGTTTTTTCATCTATTAAAAAAAGGTAATTCAACTATATGACTTCTGAGGTCTATTTCAGCTCATTCTAGGTCTTTTAGTCTATAAAATGCCCTTTTCCCATCTTCTTTCAAACATAGATGATAAGAATTAACTGAAATATGTATAGCACTGTGTGTAATTAAAAATCTTGAACCCTTGGACTTCATCTCCCAGAATCCTTTTTTCCTTCCTCCAAGTAGTGTCTTTACATATTGTAAAGGAGTTTGCTTTAATCCCACCCACTTCCTCTTTTCTCTCCCAACCTAGGCTGGGTTAGTTTTCTCTTTACTATCACTTTTTATTTTCCTTTACTTCAAGATATTAATAATAAATCTTGCATAGTATAATACTTGGAGATACTGTATATTAATTTTTAAGCTTACAATTTCCAAACTTTTAAAATTTAAATTCCACAATAATCCTCAAAGTAGATAATACTAATAGCTGACATTTATAGGGCATTATAAGATTTTTTTAAGAATTCACATTTCTTATTTCATTTGATCTCTGCAAAAACTTTTAAAGTAGGTGCTGTTATTATTTAGTTTTCTAGATGTTGAGACAAGATATAGATAAATAAAGTAACTTTGTAGCAAACATCTAAGGCAGTATCCATATCAAGCTTTTATTGATCC
This sequence comes from Gracilinanus agilis, assembly GCF_016433145.1. Taxonomy (NCBI): domain Eukaryota; kingdom Metazoa; phylum Chordata; class Mammalia; order Didelphimorphia; family Didelphidae; genus Gracilinanus; species Gracilinanus agilis. The sequence continues at coordinate 443,533,078 of NC_058130.1, read as the reverse complement.
ACTCGATGCTATACATGATGCTTATCATGGGAAAATGTTTTTTAAAAATATTTTAATGTATTTTTTTAATTTTATCCCCACTTTACAAATTAAAAATGTATGTTGTTAATGTTTAATTGATTAATCTACATAAAATTATACAAACTCTTTGACTCAGCAATACCACTACTGGGTCTGTATCCTAAAGAAACTTGAGATAAGGGAAAAGGACCTACCTGGACCAAAATAAAATGCTATTAGCAGCAATCTTTGTAGTGATAAAGAAGCAGGAACTAAGGAGTTGTCCATCATTGGGGAATGGCTGAATAAATTATGGTATATGATTGTAATAGAATAATTCTGACCCATAAAAAATGGACAAGATGAGTTCAGAAAAGCCTGGAAATAATTATATCAATTGTTGCAAAGTGAAGTGAGCATCAGGAGATCAATGTATATATTAAGAGAAATATTATATGATCATTAATCATGAAAGACTAGACCATTATCAGTAAAGCAAGTTCCAAATATATCCTCTATATATTTGCCGACAGGGGTCAGCAACGTATGGCTCTCAAGTCATATCTGGCTCTTTTGAGGGCCGTACGGCTCTCACGAAATTACATTTTAAAAACTGTGGCATTTATGTCTCACGGCCAAAAAGGTTGCTGACCCCTGACTAGACCAATCATGAAAAAATACTATCCACAGAAAATAAAGAAATGTTGGACTTTGATTACAGATTAAAACATTCCATCTTCCATTTTATTTTCTTTAGGAGTTTTGTTTTTAAATGTATATGTGATATGTGTCTTCTGCCATGGCATGAATAATATCAAAATATATATTTCATGAAATCCCTGATATAACCATTATCAGAGTATCTATTGCCTCAGGAAAAGGGAATATCGGAGGAAGAGAAAAAATCTACATCCTAAGCCATCAGAAAATAATTGTAAAAATGTTTTTCAATAATTAACTGAAAAATTATTGATGAGCTTTTTTTCAAATAGATTTGCCTAATGATACATAGCTAAAATGTTGTGAAGTCAGGATTCAAATTGAGATTATTCTGACAATAATAATAGCAAAAATATATATTTACTTTATGGGTTATGAAACACACTACATACAACCTCATTTTCTTTGCTCCCCTTTTTCTGAATCACTGCCTAATCTACTAAACTACCTCTTAAAATGATAGATCTATTCGCCATAGCTACAGCTCAGGGCAGATACAAAAAGTTTCATTTGAGGGTCTCAATGGAAATTTACAAGAAGCTGTACATTATCCTTCTTTTGCTGAAGGATAAACAGATCATGAGTGACAGTATCCTTAACTTTCTTGCATATTTCCTCAATCTCTGTTTGTAGGATCATCTGGGAGGCATTTTTATCTGTGGCTGGGAATAAATTCAAAATTGCAGAGATCTATATTTGTAATGTACTTTAGAACAGATGCTCAAAAGCATCCTCATATAAATACTTTCCTCTTTCTTAGATATTTTAGAAGGATGTGAAACAGCATAATTTTGTGGAATTTCTTGTAAATCAGTGTCATTTTTTGAAAAGGATTTGGTGTTATGTTACAGATTTCATTTGTTGCATTATCAAGCAGAAGCAGACTTGACAATTGTCCCCATTATTACCTGGATTACTTGTCATAACCTACGATTTGATTCTGGATGATAAGCCCAAAGGTGATTTCTGTTTCAAATATGTGTTGCAGAAAATTGTTCTCAAAATGTTTGTGTATGTGTTTTCTTTTTTTGCATCCATCATAAAGCACTTACGACATTTTAACCAATATCAATGATATCACTAGCTGAATGAATATTACCTAACTCTTTGAGTGTTAGATATTGTAAACTACATTTAAAGCTACAATAATGAGATGGATCATTGTGGAAAAGAGTAACATATTAATTTTAATAAATATAATAAGTTTTCACACAAGAGTTCCATGATTAATTAAATTTAGTACTATGGAACCACATGTAATAGAATAAAGTCATTTCATTAGATTAAAGTCTATATAAGAGATTATCAGTCCAACATGTTTGTTAGTTTTATGGTGTAAAGGATGAAATACAATAACACCTATTCAGTGTAAAAGTATATCACTTTTACTTTTCCTTGAAAATATTACAATAGAAAAGATGAAACAAGATGAATTCTTTTACTTAAAGGAAAAGACTCAGAGATTACATAACAACTGGTATGTGTAGAAAAGGTTAGCTGTTCTTTTTTTAAAATATCATTGTTATAATTATTACAGACCTGTATAATATAAATAATTGCAGACATGTATAATGTAAATAATATGGGCTAACCAAATTAGATCAGAAATAACCAAAACAGTTGAGAAAAAATCAAGACATTTCAGAAACATTGCTAAGGTGCATCACTTTTGATTTCACTGAAATCATAGCAATTGATGGTAAGAACGGTAATATTCTGCTACCTAACTCCCCACTTGAGATACATCTTTGATTTCAAAAAGGAATGAAAGTATAATTACACATACATATGTGTATATGTATATATATATATAATTGCATATACCTATATAATTTTTCATGTACATTGTGTATGTTCTATATATGTTTGTCTTTATATTATATATGTATATACATACACACACACACACACA
>NC_058130.1:443482238-443529146 GCF_016433145.1 Gracilinanus agilis | reverse complement strand
ATAATTCACTACTATACAATTATAAAAGCTTGAATATTTATATAAAATATTCTAAAATGTGTACTTTATAAAAACAACCCTTGTATAGGTTGTCTATCTTGTAAAATTATAATTAACATATGATAAACTATGATGATCTGAGCATAATGCACCTAGTTAGATGAAATTAACCTCTTTCATAAATACTAATTAAGCATCTACTATTTGCCAGGAATTGTGCTACAAAAATTGTCCCTTTATTCAAGGGTCTCACAAGCAAAATACCATTTAAAAATACTTAGAAAATTTCTTTCCTCCTTGAAATTACCACATGAGAAAGAAACAAAAACAAAATGTTGCTTTGAAATGTAATTCTTATTTTTGCTTGTTCCAATATTATATTCTTAATTATTTAGATGGATTTGTAATCACTAAAGACTACCAACCCATCTGAGCATACCATCTTTTTTGATTCTTGCCTATGATTCTGTACATATTTCCTTAATGAAACTCCACTTTTTACTATGGTTCTCTGCCTCTGGTTTTGTAGTCAATAAGTACCAATTTAACATTCTGGATATCTAGCTGTTGTCTCATCTTTACTTCAGGACTTGTTACCCTTCTTTCTGGAATGCATGCCCACATGTCTTTAATACCACTTCTTAATCACATGCTATTGTTGTTATTCATCATGGCCTATTCACACAAACCATGAATCTTTGAAGTCACTTATAATTCTAATTCTTCAGAGAAAAAAGCTTTCTCTATTTCATATTCAGGCAGTCTCTTCTAGAAAAAAGTTTTAATACTCAAGGAAAACTCATGAACTAAAAAACATTAAGTTTTGATAGGATGAGAAATTAACATTCAGGTTACAAAATTCAAGCTTAACCTTGTTTTACTCATAATTAGCATGTATCAAATTTATCTAGCAACACATCCATAATAAATCATTGAATGGAATGATGTATTATAAGTGTCCATATTGTATGAAGAAATTTCATCATGTCTCATGAAGTTTCAATAAGATCAAGAGTGAAGCAAAGATGCCCATTATCAACTCTATTATTTAACATTGTACTAGAAACACTAGCAGTAGCAATTAAAGAAGAAAAAGCAATTGAAAGGATTAAAATAGGCAATGAGGAGACTAAACTATCACTCTTTGTAGATAATTTGATACTTAAAAATCCTAGCAAATCAACTAAAAAGCTGGTGGAAATGATTAACAACTTTAGCAAAGTGGCAAGTTATAATATAAACACACATAAATCATCAGCATTTCTATATATTTCCAACAAAATTCAGCAGGAAGAGTTAGAAAGAGAAACTCCATTTAAAATTACTTTAGACAATATAAAATATTTAGGAATTTATCTATCAAGACAAATACAGGAATTATATGAACTACAAAACACTTTCCACACAATTAAAACTAGATCTAAATAACTGGAAAGTCATTAATTGATAATTTGTAATATGAGCTAACAATAAAAATGTAATAAATAAAAATTTTATTTATGATTTATAATAATTTATAATGTATATTTATATTTTATATTTAATACATTCTATTTATATATAAATTATGTATTTATATATTTATAAAATAAATAAATAAAATAAAAATTACAATCCTACCCAAATTAATCTACTTTTTCAGTGTCATACTTATCAAATTACCAAAAACTTTTTTTATAGAATTAGAAAAAATTATAACAAAGTTCATCTGGAAGAACAAGAAATTAAGAATATCAATGGAAATGATGAAAAAAAACTATGAAGTGTGGGATCCTAGAAGTACCAGATCTTAAACTGTACCATAAAGCAGAGGTCATCAAAAAATATGGTACTGGCTAAGAGATAGAAGGATGGATCAATGGACTAAACTAGGGATAGATGACCTCAGCAAGCTAGTCTTCAATAAACCCAAAGATCCCAACTTTTGGGGATGCCACTATTTGACAGAAACTGCTAGAAAAATTGGAAAACAGTAGGAGAAAAATCATGTCTAGATCAGCATCTCATACTCTATACCAAGATAAATTCAAAATGGGTAAATGACAAATATAAAGAGTGAAATCATAAATAAATTAGGTGAACATAAAATAGTACACCTGTGAGATCTGTGAGAAAGGAAGGAATTTAAGACCAAGCAATAGATAGAGAACATTGCAAAATGTAATATAAATGACTTTGATTATATCGAATCAAAAAGTTTTGTATAAAAAAAAACAATGTAACCAAAATTAGAAGGAAAACAACAAGCTGGGAGAACATTTTTATGACAAAATTATCTGACAAAGGTTTAATTTCCCTAATATATAAGGAACTAAGTTAAATCTACAAAATAAATCAAGACATTCCTCAATCATCAAATGGTCAAGGGACAGGAATAGGCAGTTTTCACAGGATGAAATTAATATTCTCAATAAACTTATGAAAAAGTGTTCTAAATCCCTCCTCATTAGAGAAATGCAAATTAAAACAACTCTGAAGTATCACTTTACACCTAGCAGACTGGCCAATATGGCAGCAAAGGAAAATACACTGCTGGTATAGTTGGGAATTGGTCCAACCATTCTGGGGGGCAATTATGAAGTATGCCCCAAGGGCTTAAAAAGAATTTGTACCCTTTGACCCAGCCATACCAAAGTCTTGTACAAAATTATTTACAGCTGCACTCTTTGTGGTGGCAAAAAATTGGAAAATGAGGGTGTGTCCCTTTATTGGGGAATGGCTACACAAATGATGGTATCTGATGGTGATGGAATACTATTGTGCTGAAAGGAATGATTAACCTGAAGAATTCTATATGAACTGGAAAAACCTCCAGGAATTGATGCAGAACCAGGAGAACATTGTACACAGAGACTGAAACACTGTGGCACAATCAAATGTAATAGACTTTTCTATTAGTAACAATGCAATGACCCAGGACAATGCAGAAGAACTTATGAGAGAATGCTATCCACATCGAGATAAAAAACTGTGGAAGAGAAATGCAGAACAAAAATAGTATGATTGATCACATAGTTTGATAGAGATATAATTAGGCTTTTGAGGCTAAAAGATCATTCTACTGCAAATATGAAGAACATGTAAATAGGTTTAGAACACTGCTTGTCAGTTCCAGGATGGGCAAGGGAAAGGGGGAGGAAATCATGAATCATGTAACCATGGAAAAATATTCTAAATAAAAAAAATAAAAATAAAAAGTAAAATTGGGCCAATGGAAAATGAGGTATAAAAGGTCGCTGAAGAAAATTATGCCTTAAAAATTAGAGTTGGGCAAAAGGAAAGCACTGAATCCATGAAACATCAAGAAACAATCAAACAAAGTCAAAAGAATGAAAATAAAAAGAATTAAAATGTGAAAGATCTAAGATAAGAATTATCAACTACTCAAAACCATGGTAAAAAAAATTAGGCATCATGTTTCAAGATATTACTAGGCAAAACTTCCCTGGAAATCTAGAAAGATTTACAGGAACTGAGGCAGAGTGAAATAAGCAGTCAGAGGAATATCGTACACAGTGAGAGGAATAGTATACAGTGAATGACCAGGATTAACACCTATTCTCAGTAACGCAATGATACAAAACAATCCCAAAAGACTCCTCATAAACAATGCCATCTGCATTTAGAACTGCTCATATTGGAATCCTGACCAAAGCAATTTTTTCACTTTCTTAATTTTTTTCATATTTATGTGAAGGGATTAATATGAAAAATATTTTACATGATTACACATATATAATCTATATGAGATCACTTGGCATCTCAGTGGAAGGCTGGGGGAAGAAAAGAATTCATGACTCAAAATGTTTTGTAAAGTGTTGGAAACATTTTTATTTGTAATCGAGGGGAAATAAAATAAAACAAAAACTTCTAAAATTTTGAAGAAGCAGAGCCAACAGAAGGTTAGGAGGAGACATTTAATCCTCATTAAGACATATTAAGAGGTCAACAAGAGGGTTCTGCAACAACAGAATGAGGGGAGGAGATCCAACAATAAGCCTTGGAAGCAGTGCTGACAGCAATAGCATCCAAAGCAGTAGTTTTCAGAGATCTTAGCAACAGTTTCAGGAGTTGAAAGAAGTAAGGTTTAGTAGAATATGAATTAAGAAAAGAAAGCAAAATATGAGCCAAGATAATGAAATATAACCCTCAATTGCTTTATATGTTTAGAATAAAATACATTATCATATTATCAAAATGATCATTAAGAGAAATTAATAGACTATTAGTGTCTTTCCCATAAAATGGTCACAGTAATACACATACTTTGTTACTAACTGTGGATGAACAGAGCTATGATATAGAAGGTGAATTAGTATTAGATCCTTCAAAGTTCTTGAAAATAAGAACATTTTCAAATGATTGAAATTTCAAGAAGAGATTAGGAAATACTTTGTCCTGATTAATGAGTATTAATAATATTTGACAAAATATTTGATTTAGAAATTATTTTATAACTTGCTGAAAGAGACCCTATTTGAAAAAAAATCTATTTTATTTTGTAACCTAGATAACACAAATCCCAAAACTTTTGAATAAAGAAAATTTCAAACTGACGTTTCCAAACATCAGTCCTACTTACCATTTATACCCATTAAGGACTACCACATACAAGACACATTATAATAGCCATAAATAATGGTACTGAAAATAACATATCATTTCTATCCTTGAGGGGATTTAAATATTATAGTCAAAATTGCATACATTCTATGAGATTCATATTGCAGAGAGGGGTTCAGGTTTCAGCTCAGAATTCCAGAGGGCCCCCCAAGAACTCTAAGAGAGGGGTCAGTGAAAGGCAGTTGGTGCCTGGGAAGTGGAGTAGGCAGGTCACTCTGCTTGCTGGGTCTTGGGTCCTTGGTTGCTCTTGGGGCTTGAGGCTTGAATCTGAGCAAAGCCATTTTAGTTCCTTACTGATAACCTGCTTTACCTTGATTTGACATTCAATCAATATCACAGTTTACCTCTGTTTAGTTATTTAGATATAGGAGAAGATTAGTTATAGGTTTAGAGAACAAATCAGCTATTCAATTTACCTTTCCCCTTTGGGGATAGGGGCTGCTTGGACATAACAGTTTGAGGGCTTCACAGACCATATCAATCATTAATTCCTTCTCCTTTCCTTCCCAGTTCCACCTTATAATTAAATCTCTTATCAATTGGGAGCAGTGCCTAGTTACATATCTGACATATACTCACAACCTCCTCAATCTGAGTTCCTCCTGCTTTGTAGCCCAGAAGTAAAATGTATCCTCTGTGCCTGTGAGCTTCAAAGACATCACGCTTCTCCTATTCTTTCCTATTCAATCCTGTGGTGAAATAGTTTAGAGAAAGTTACCATCTTTAGGAATTTAGTCTTTCCTAGTCTACTGACTGAGCCCAGAAGATAACAGATCAACCTCCATATTGTAGCTGACTTTCTAACTGCCTGGTGGGAGGGGGAAGTGAAGGAGCTCTCAGCAAGATCCTGCCCCTCCCTTCAGGTAAGCCTGTTTGTGGGTGTCGGTATGTGTCCTCTCCATAGACAAAAGGATTAGAGAGATTTGATCCTACAGACCTCTGTCATCTTATAGCTTCCTAAATACAACAATTCACATTATAATATAAAACATATTTCATGTACATAACAAAAATATTGAAATAAAGGTATAATGCAATTTTATAGTAGCATTAAGTCACATTGGTGAAAATGAAAGAATTTGCTTTTTATTCTTAACAAAAAGGCTTTAAAAGACCTTATTGAGGAAGAAGGAAGTTTATAGAAGAGAGTAATGCAAAGGTCTGCCATCTAGAGGGGAGCAAAAGGTTCTTCATTTAAATCAGTCAGTACATTTTTGCTCTACTTTGATGACATCTTGCAAGTCCAACAATGTCACCTCTGTATTCAGGGAATTTCAGTGATTCCCTATTACATCTAGGATCAAATGTAAAATATTGTGATTTATATTCAAAACACTTAATAACTCCCTCACACACACACACCTTTATAGTCTTACTTTTTACTCCCTATAACATCCTCTTTACTATATTGACTTCACTAAATTGTGGAACAGCAAGGAGACCTGTTCCACAAACAAAACACTCTATATCTTGTGCCTGTTAATTTTCTCTGATTAGGCCTCATGTCTGGAAAGCAATTCCCTTCTCCACTTCCTGAATTCCTTCCCAGATAAAACTATACTGTTTGCAGAAATTCTTTCCCAACTCCTCTTAATTCTAATGGATTCCTTCCGTTATTTATTTCTCACTTTCTTGTTTATGATTTGTTTTATACATATTAATTTGCATGTTGACTCCCCCATTAAACAGAGGTACTTGAAGGAAGATATTTTTTAAGCCTCTTCTTGCATCACAGTCATTAAGTACAGTCCCTGGCACATATTAGACACTTAGTAAATGCCTTCTGGCTTAGTTAGGTAGGAGTACAAAAGCAGAACCAATTTTATTAGATATAATGGAGAGGCAAATTTCTGTTTCATTTAAGGAAAAAGCTTCAAATAACCAAAGTTTTCTAAAAAACAGAAAAGGACAAAATCTCTATTATAGCTATTATATCAAAACAAATATGAAGGATTCAGGGAAATATGGCAAGGCCTATATATAATGATATAGAATAAAGAAAATAGAAACATATTCGTATGTATTTCTGTTGTATACACACACAATGGCTGCAATAGTTTAAACAGAAGAAATGATAAAATGAAACAGAATATGATGAAATTATAAAGACATAACTTGGACCCCAAGAAGAGTTGGGAAAATGTACTTCCTTTTCATGACAGATACAAAAGAATTATAAATATGTATAGGATATTGAAAATATTATCAGATATATTCATTTTGTTTGGTTTCACTCAAATGATTTTGGGGATTTTTTTTCTTTTATAACTTTATTACAAAGGATGGCTAGAGTATATTCAGCAATAAATGAATAAAATAGTCTTCTTTTAGTATTTAATATTTGTTAAAACTTGTAGCTACAGTTCAAAAAGTAAGGACAATTACTTCCCTCAAAGAACATATAGTTAAATATAGGAGAAAGTAATTGTGGAAATGGTGGCAATGCAGGACATACCTCTTCCAAAAATAATGACTGAGATTGTTTCAATAAATGGAGAGACATCTTATAGAACTGTAAACAATTTGCTGTACAATTAAGAGTAAGGGATATGTGGCAGGAGATCATCTGAAATAGTGGTCTTGGAGAACAACAAACTAGCACACAGGAATAGGAAGGGGGAATTACATTACTAGGTCATGATCTTTGTTATGGAGATGACTAAGAGATTATAGAGGTTATTAAAGATGTGACTAGCATGTAGGAAGCAATGAATATGATACTAAAAATTAATATATAATTTTTGAAGAGTTTTTTAAAAGTTGATACAAGAAAGATACTGAGATATTCTATAGCTCAAAGGATAATTCATCCAAACATCAACCCAGCCAATAATAGGTGAAATTAAGCCTCGGTGACTTATGAGAAAGAATGCTCTCCACATCAAGAGAAAGAACTGTGGGAATAGAAATAAAGAAGAAAACCATTTATTATTTCTGCTTTTTTTGCATTTGTTTTCCATGTTTCTATACCCTAGTACATGATCAATCTTTGTGAATGTTCCATGTGCTACTGAAAAGAAGGTATATTCTTTTTTGTCCCTATTTATTTTTCTCCATTTATCTATTAACTCTAATTTATCTAGGATTTCATTCACCTCTCTTATCTCTTTCTTATTAATTTTTTTTATCTAGATCTGATAGGGGAAGGTTTGGGTCTCAAATAAGTATAGTTTTATTATCTATTTCCTCCTTTGAAATTTAGATGCTATACCATTTGGTGCATAGATGTTGAGTACTGATATTTCAAATTGTCTATACTGCTTTTTATCAGAATGTAATTACCTTTCCTATCTCTTTTAACCAGATCTATTTTTATTTTGGTTTTGTCAGAAACCATGATTGCAACTCCTGACTTCTTTTTCTCAGTTGAGGCCCACTAGATATTGCCCCAGCCTTTTATTTTACCCTATGTATGTCTACCTACCTCATGTATGTTTCTTGTAGACAACATATGGTAGGATTTTGGTTTCTAATCCACTCTGCTATTTACTTCTGTTTTATGGATGAATTCATTCCATTCACATTCAGAGTTATAATTATCAACTGTGTAATCCCAGACATTTTGATTCTCTCTTCTTTTCCTGCTCTTTCTTCTTTCATTATTTCTGTCTAGACCAGTGTTTTGTTTTTACTCAGTTCCCCTAATCTACTCCCTTATTGTACTTCCCTTTCTCCCCTCTCCATTCTTTTCCCCCTCTCATTGTTCTTTAGAGTCTTTTTAAGCTACACACCCTGCCCTCTCCTTCCCAAGTGTTGCTTACCTACCAACCAGTCTTTTGTTACCCTTCTACTTCTCTATAGGACTCAAATCAATTCCCTGACCCAATGGATGTGATTGTTCTTCCCTCTTTCAGGTACTTTCAATGCACTTAAGAATTAAGTATTTCCTCTCTCCAACCTCTTTACCCTTCCAGTGGATTGGTCTTCTCCCCTGTTTCCCTCAAGTGCTTTGTTATGAAATATAAATTTACTCCATTTTTTCATTTTTTCTTCTTAATATTATCTCCTTTTTCTCCTCTTGTTTTATATATAGTTATACATATATATGGATATGTGTATCATATCCATATATATCTTGACATTTCATCCTATATACTTTGTCACTATTCCCTGTAATTAAATTTCTTCTAGTTATCCTGTTAATAATAACAACTTTTAATACTTACCAAACTCTTATTTTCTTCTAGGGATACAAATGGATTAAACTTATTGGGTCCCTTAAAGAAATTATCCCCCCCCCCTCTTTTAATTACCTTATGGTGATTCTCTCGAGTTTTTTGTTTCAGCAACAAACTCTTTGTTTAACTCTGGTTTTTTCCCCTTATGAATGGTTGGAAGCACTCATTTTTATTGAATGACCATACTTTCCCCTGCAAAAATATAGTCAGTTTTGCTGGGTAGTTGATTCTTGGTTGTAGACACAGTTCTCTTGCTTTGCAGGATATTTAAAAAAAATTAAGGAAGTTAGCCTAGCAGTACCGGATATTAAACTATAATATAAAGCAGTGGTCATCAAAACAATATGGTACTGGCTAAGAGACAGAAGGGAGGATCAGTGGAATAGACTTGGGATAAGTGATGTCAGAAAGATAGTCTATGATAAACACAAAGAGCCCAACTTTTTGACAAAAACTGCAGGGAAAATTGGAAAACAATATTGGAGAGTTTAGGTTTAGATCAGCATCTCACAGCCTACACCAAGATAAATTCAGAATGGGTGAAAGACTTGAATATAAAAAAGGAAACTAAAATTAAATTAGGTGAGCACAAAATAGTATACTTTTCAGATCTCTGGGAAAGGAAAGATTTTTAAACCAAGCAAGAGCAAGAAAAAAATTACAAAATAATTTTGATTACATTAAATTAAAAAGGGTTTGTACAAAGAAAAACAATGCAACCAAAATCAGAGGGAAAACAATAAATTGGGGAAAATATTTATTAAAAAAAACTCTGAAAAAGGTCAAATTACTCAAATGTACAAGGAGCTAACTCAATTGTACAAAAAAATCAAACCATTCTCCAACTGATAAATGGGCAGGGGACCTGAATAGGCAATTTTCAGATAAAGAAATCAAAACGATCAATAAGCATATGATAAAATGTTCTAAACCTCTAATAATTAAAGAAATGCAAATCAAAACAACTCTGAGGTATCACCTTGTGAGGGGGTGATGGGAGGATAGGTAGGAGCATTGGAGGAATTGGAGAAAGGAGAGAGCAAGGTAGAGGAAGAGAAAGGAAGGTAGAGGTTCCAAGTCCCAGCAGGGGGAAATTGACCAGAGCCCTTTAGGGGTTTTAATAAAAGATCAGAGAGCAACTTTAGGATTTAGACTATCTGGGTTTTATTTTAGAAAAGAGAAGGTCTAAGAAAAACTAGGAGGTAGATAGAAAGGACAAAGACACCCAGAGAGAGCTCAGGATCTGAGAGCCTCTAGGCTCCAGAGCAGATTCCAAGGTAGAGAGAGCTCAAGGGTAGAGAGAGAGAGAGAAAAGTTGCCAAACTTTCTCTTTTATACTTTCTCTGACACCTCCCACAAGGGAAGTGGGAGTTGTCAGGGGAAGTTGTAGCAAAGAGCCCTGGGAGTTGTAGTCTTCCAGGGCTTCTAACAATTTCAAATGACACAGCCTCACACCTAGCAGATTAGATAAATCGACAACAGAGGAGTGAAATGAATTTTGGAGGAGATGTGACAAAATTGGAACATTAATACATTGCTTGTGGACTTGTAAACTGCTCCAACAATTCTGAATGGCAATTTGGAACTATGCTGAAAGAGAGCTAAAAGATTGCCTGACCTTTGATCCAGTCATACCACTGCTGGGTTTGTACCCCAAAGAGATCATAAAGAAAAAGACATGTAAAGAATATTTATAGCCGCAATCTTTGTGGTGGCAAAAAAGTGGAAAACGAGGGTATGCCCTTCAATTTGGAAATGGCTGAACAAATTGTGGTATCTACTGGTGAAACAATACTAATGTTCTTAAAGGAATAATAAACTGGAGGAATTCAATGTGAACTGGAATGACCTCCAGGAATTGATGGAGAGTGAAAGGAGAAGAACTAGTTGAACATTGTACACAGAGACTGATACACTGTGGTAAAATTGAATATAATGGACTTCTGTACCGGTAGCAATGCAATGACAATTTTGAGGGACCTATGAAATGTAATGGACTTCTATACTAGTAGCAATCCAGGACAATTTTGAGGGACCTATGAAAAAGAATGCCATCCACTTTCAGATGAAAAACTATGACAGTAGAAACAGAGAAGAAAAGCAATTGCTTGAACACACAGTTTGTTGCAGATGTGATTTCAGACGTAGATTCTAAATGACCACCCTAGTGCAATTATCAATAATATGGAACTAGGTCTTGATTGAAGACACACGAGGAAACCAGTGGAAATGCATTTTGGCTAGGGGGAGGGGGTTGGAGAAGAGAGTAAGAATATGAATCATGTAACCATTGAAAATTTAAAAAAAAATTAAATTAAAAAAAGAAGAAATAATAAATGCAAACTTTTCTGATCATAATGCAATAAAAATAGCTATTAGCAAGGGTAAACAGAGACGCAAACCAAAAATTATTTGGAAACTAAATGATTCTCTATAATCTGTTAGTTAAAGAAACAATCTTAGAAACAATTAGCAATTTCATAGAAGGGAATGACAATGAGGAGACTTATTACCAAAGTCTATGGAATGCAGCCAAAGCAGTACTCAGGGGGAAATTTATATCCTTGAGTGCATATATTAACCAAATAGGGAGGGCAGGGGTCAATGAATTGGGCATGCAACTTAAAAAACTAGAAAGCAAATGAATTAAAAATCCCCAGATGAAAACTAAATTAGAGATCATCGAAATTAAAGGAGAAATTAATAAAATCGAAAGCAAAAGAACTATTGAATTGATAAATAATACTAGAAGCTGGTACTTTAAAAAAACAAATAATATAGGGAAAGTATTGGTCAATCTAATTTAAAAAAAGGAATGAAGAAAACCAAATTAACAGTATCAAAGATGAAAAGGGATACCTCCCCTCTAATGAAGAGGAAATTAAGGCAATCTTTAAAAAATATTTTTGCCCAATTATATGGCAATAAATATGGTAATGTAGGAGGTATGGGTGAATATCCACAAAACTATAAATTGCCTATTTCATTGATGGACAAACTTTTTTAAAAAGGGGACAAAGGAAAGGAAATGCTCATCTTTTAGTCCGTTTCTAAGGCAATTCTTTCAAACTTTTATTGTATTGTGTCCTACTCAATGTATTCATCAGATTAGGAATAATGTCACATGGTGGGATAGAACATTTCAGGGGGCCGCATCTGGCCTGCAGGCTATAGTTTGCCCATCACTGGCTTAGATTAACAGAAGAAGAAATAGAATATTTAAATAATCCCATATCAGAAAAAGAAATTGAAGAAGCTATGGAAGAACTCCATAAGAAAAAATCCCCAGGGCCTGTTGGATTCACAAATGAATTCTATAAAACATTCAAAGAAAAACTAATCCCAATGCTATACAAACTATTTGACATAATAAGCAAAGAAGGAGTTCTACCAAATCCCTTTCATGACACTTTTATGGTACTGATTCCAAAGCCAGGCAGACCAAAAACAGATAAAGAAAACTACTGTCCAATATCCTTAATTAATATAGATGCAAAAACCCTAAATAGAATACTAGTAAAAAGACTCCAGCAAGTGATCACAAGGGTTATTCATTATGATCAGGTGAGATTTATATCAGGAATAGAGGGATGGTTCAATATTGGGAAAATCATTCACATAATTGACCATATCAACAAACAAAACAACAAAAATCACATGGTTATCTTAATAGATGCTGGAAAAATCTTTGACAAAATACAATACCCATTCCTACTGAAAACACTAGAAAGTAATGGAATAGAATGGCCCTTCCTAAAAATAATAAACAGTTTATTTCTAAAACTATCAACAACCATCATATGCAATGGGGATAAGTTAGAAGCCTTCCCAATAAGATTAGGTGTGAAACAAGGATGCCCATGATCAATTCTATTATTTAACATTGTACCAAAAACACTAGCAGTAGCAATTAGAGAAGAAAAATCACTTGAAGGTATTAAAATGGGCAAAAAGGAGACCAAGCTATCACTCTTGGAAGATGATATGATGGTCTACTTGAAGAATCCCAGAGAATCAACTAAAAAGCTAGTGGAAATAAACAGCAACTTTAGCAAAGTTGCAAGATATAAAATAAACCCAGATCAATTATCTGCATTTCTATATATTTACAACACATCCCAATGGTAAGAGTTAGAAAGAGAATTGCCATTTTAAATCACCATAGGCAAAATAAAATACTTAGGAACCTATCTGCTGAAACATACACAGGAATTATATGAACACAACTGTGAAATACTTTCCACCCAATTAAAACTCAATCTAAACAACTGGGAAAACATTAATTCCTCATGGATAGGATGAGCTAACATAATAAAAATTAATCTATTTATTTAGTGCCATAACTATCAAACTACCAAAAAACTTTTTACTAAATTAGAAAAAATTATAATAACGTTCATTTGAAAGATCAAAAGATCAAAAATATCAAGGGGAATAATGAAACAAAATGAAAAAAAAATAATGAAGGAAGGTGACCTAGCAGTACCAGATTTTAAAATGTACTATAAAGCAGTGGTCATCAAACAATATGGTACTGGTGAAGAGACATACGGGAGGATCAGTGGAATAGACTTGGTGTAGGTGACCTCAGCAAGATAGTCTATGATAAACAGTAAAAGCCCAGCTTTTGGGACAAAAATCTACTCTTTGACAAAAACTGCTGGGAAAAATGGAAAACAACATGGGAGAGATTAGGTTTAGATCAACATCTCATACTCTACACCAAGATAAACTCAGAAAAGGTGAATGACTTGAATATAAAGAAGGAACCTGTAAGCAAATTAGGTGAACACAGAATAGTATTTTTGTCAGATTTTTGGGAGAGGAAAGATTTTAAGACCAAGCAAGAATTAGAAAAAAAATTACAAAATGTACAATAAATAATTTTATTCCATGAAATTTAAAAGTTTTTATAAACAAACAAAACCAATTGCAACCAAAATTATAAGGGAAGCAACAAATTGAGAAAAAATCTTTGTAACAAAAACCTCTGACAAAAATCTAATTACTCAAATTCATAAGGAGCTAAATCAATTGTACAAAAAATCAAGCCATTGCTCAATTGATAAATGGGAAGGGATATGAATAGGCGATTTTCAGGTAAGGAAATCAAAACCATCATTAAGGATGTGAAAAAGTACTCTAAATCTTTAATAATTAGAGAAATGCAAATCAAAACAAGTCTCAGGTACCACCTGATACCTACCAGTTTGGCTAAAATGACATCAAAGGATAGTAATAATTGTTGAAGGGGATGTGGCAAAATTGAGACAATTGTATTTCTGATGGAGTTGTGAATCAATCCAACCATTCTGGATGGCAATTTGGAACTATGCCCAAAGGGCTTTAAATCTGCCTTTTGATCCAACCATAGCACTGCTAGATTTATACCCCAAAGAGATAACAAGGAAAAAGACTTGTACAAAAATATTTATATTCATGCTCTTTGTGATGGAAAAAAACTGTAAAACGAGGGTATGCCCTTCAATTGGGGAATGGCTGAACAAATTGTGGTATCTGTTGGTGATAGAATACTATTCTTCTCAAAGGAATAATGAACTGGAGGAATTCTATGTGAACTCAAATGACCTCCAGGAATTGATGCAGAGTGAAAGGAGCAGAACCAGGGGAAGATTATACACAGAGACAGATAGACTGTGGTAAAATTGAAGGTAATGGATTTCTCTACTAGCAACAGTGCAATTATCCAGGAGAACTATGAGGGACCTATGAGAAAGAATGCTATCCACATCTAGAGGAAGAACTGTGGGGGTAGAAACACAGAATAAAACAACTGCATGAAAATATGGAGATATATTTAGGGATATTGACTAAAAATGAGCACCATAGCACAAATGTAGAGGTTGGGAGAATGGGATGGATAGACATGAATCCTATAACCATGGAACAATGTTCTAAGTTAGTTAATTAAATAAAAATTTTAAAAGAAAAAAAGAATAGAGAGATAAAGGATAAGGGAAAATGCAAAATTGTCTCTAAATGTGAGGGAGAAGAATTTAGCCATGAAAACTGAGAAAAGATTCTAGGAGAAATCACTGCAGAAGACGGTTTTGGGAAGTTAACTGAGTTAACTGTCATTAAACAATGGTCCTGTCCCTGAGCTGGAAGGCAGAACAATTGTTCCATCAGCTCCTGTAACCTGACTAGTTTTGTGGAGAAACTTGGAGGATACCTAGAGGGAATCTGTGTTTCCCTGCAGTACCATTGAAAATTTGTCTGTGGCAATTTGGCTAAGGTAAACCAAAGGGTTTAACATCTGGGACATTTTTTTACCTCAGAAGGCAACCCCAAACTTGGGAAAGGACTCAGTCCACTTGTGAGTCAATGAGTCAATTCTCACTAGCCCTTTTAGGGACAATTTAGGTTAGTTGCCTAACAATCTAAGATACTTAATACAGAGAGTTGATCAGATTTTGGAGGGGGTCAGATAAGATCAGGGAACTGATAAGAAGGGTTGTAGAAGATCAGAAGAACTTTCTTGTGAGAAAGGCATAGAAAGTGGGTGGAGATAAAGCTCTTTATAGCCAGGGACATATCCTTAATAAGCAAAATACTTTTTTTTTACTTATTTGTTTTGTACTCCACTGGCCCTTGGAAGATCCCTAGGTAGGTTTTTCATCACCAATGCATCTGGATCAATCTCTATCCACATCTCTTTTTGGAGACATATTTCTTTTTCACTGCCTATTTTTCAGATTGTTTTATAATTGATATTTTTTTCACCCTAAATTTTTGTGGGTTCTGACACTCCAGAATTCATTTTGAGGAATTATTTAAAAGTTATTTGGAGAGAAATTTTGGAGAGCTCAGTTGAGAACATTGCTTTTTCTCTGCCATCTTGACTTCATTTTGGGATATTTTTCCTCTAAATATTTTCATTTTGAAAATAGAATGTGTCATAATGGATTGAGCATGTTAACATGTGAAAATACATACATACATATATATATATATATTTGTATAATAGTGACTGCAATTGAACTATGATACTTTATCATTGTGTAGCTTGTTTGAGATGTCATGTAGGTATTATTATTCTGAATATGCATTTAGCAGCTCTTATGATCTATAGTTTCAGGCATTGAAGTTATAGAACAAAGCATGTTTACTTAATTGAAACAACTGAAGATAAATATAGCTATTCAGAAGAAACAAAGGTTTATGATAGAAGAATCTAAAAGACAATGACTATATTAATGCTTAACTTTAGGAGGTATTGAAGATGCTGACCAAAGAATCATTATAATAATGATTTTTAAGGAAGTCAAACATTATAATAAAGAATGGAGGAGACTTTGTTATTCAAAAACAACATGAATTAATGCTTTGAAACCTTCAAGAAGACATTTCAATGTTTTCTCCTTTAAACTATAATAGTGCTCAGTCAAGCACACTGACCTACTTCATTTAATCAATACATGTGGTATACAATATTATTCTCCTGTAATTTCTCATTGTATTTTCAATCAGATGTTATTGTAATCATTATCTTTTTCATAAGCACTCCTTCATCCCCTAATTCTTTACTTAAGCAAAAACAACTTTTCTTAATTTTCTTTTAAAAATAAAATAAAATCTCCAATTTCAAGTTAGCCCCTGGCCTCAAATAAATTGACTAGTATAAAAATATATCATTTTACTATTATAAAAAAGGGATTTTTTTCTAGTTGATCACATACAACTGGCTGAAACATTTGACTACTCTTACCAGGACAGACTGTTGCCTTTGGACACTGACTTATGTTCTTAATTCTAAATGAGGCAAATGAGGTCACTCACATTTTTAAAAAAATGCATTCAAATTCTAGAAGAGTAATAATGGATTTCCATAGTGGCAGAGGCTGTTTGCTGTTCTCCTTAGAATTTAAACTATTTAAATTAAATTAGATTAAATTAAACTGTCATATAAACTATTTTTGAGAAACTAAAGATGCTTATTTTTCAAACTGACTACAGAGACTGACTAAATAGTAGAAAAGGTACTTTTGAAAAAGTAAAACAAAATCATAATCTTTGAAAATCTCCCCTATATATTTGGATCACCCAAACCCCTTTCCCTTCCTGATGCATCTTTTTTGCCCTTCCTTTCCCATATTTTAGGAAATATGCTGACTAATTCAAGTATGGGTGCCAGATTTGGGAAAGGAAGAGTAACAAATGAGGGTCTGTATTAAAGGGGTTTTAATAATATTTTGGGACAGGTAATGAAGGGATCAGATATTCTACCTTAAATACTTAGGGGTCCCTCCCACAGGTCTGTGAGGGTATAACTTTTCACCACCTGAACTAAGAAGGTACTGGCATTAGAACCAAATCTATAACAATGTTCTTCCTCTGACACATGTGTGGCATATGGCCCTGAATAAATCAATTAGGCATTTTGTTTTCCAGGCAATGATTTAAAACTATGTTACAGAGCAGGTAACCACCTAAATTGATAAAAGCAATTTCTTCACTGGGAGCTCCATATACAGAAGTCTTTAATCCTTTTACCCATCCATAAGTAAATAATGGTCCTTTCAAAGTAATATAATATAAATATACTCTCATATTATAATTGACTTTCTTTTTAAGGAAGTTCAGGCACAAAAGCAAAGGGGAAAAGCTCTTTTTTCCCCATAGTTTTGCTTTTTGTTTTTCTTTATATCATACTACCTTATCCTATTTAAAAATCAAACATACAATCAAAAGTATTTATTAAGTATCTTATAGTCACTGTGAAAAGTGTTAAGGATACAAGCAAAAAACTGAATCAGCTCTCACTTTAAATGAGCTTTCATTCTGATAGAGAAGATAATGTAAATACATACATACATATTACACATGCATATATGTGTCTATGCACACATTTGTCATGTGTATATATGTTTATTCATGCACATTTGATCACTTGCATACACTGAATGAGGCCTACACATACACTTTATTGGCATAGGGAACCATTAGATTAGGACATTTTCTCTGCCAATGCAGGTCAGCAACTTCTCCAGAACTCTTATAGTCTTAGTTGCATAAAGCACTGAAAGAATTTCAAGACATCAGTCAGAGGAAGTGATAGACTCTGGCATGGCAGATAGCCTGTGCAAAAGCATGGAAAAATGTTTGTGTGAAAAAATAGGAAGCCCAGTAAGGCAAGATCACAGAGGGACTAGAAGGAAATAATGCATATGTTGAAGATTAGTAATGCAAGAAAAGTCCAGATTATAAAAGAATTTAAATGCCAACAAAAGAGTTTTGAAATTCTAACCTAGAAATCAAGAAATAAAATGAACCTTGCCTTCAATCCTAGGGCCAGGATGAATAGTTAGATGGCTGGTGGCACAGAAGTTAAATGGGAACTCAGGGGTCATCTAATTCAATTTATACCTAATTAAGAATTCTCTTCTTACCATTCCCATTTGATAGTTGTAATGGTAGCAAATTCACTACCTCTCAAAGGCTTCACAACACTCTTTTATATAGTAATAACTTTAGATTTTTCTTCATGTTGAATTTAAATGTGCTTCTGCAACTTATCTATATTTCTCCAAATTTTGCCTGCTGGGACAAAACAAAACAAGCGTAATGTCTCTTCCACTTTCGAATACCTGAGGACAGTTATCATTTTTCTATCACGTTCTATTCTTTAGTCTAAGCATTTTCAGTTCTTTCAACCAAACCAATCATCATGCAATCTTAAGACTCTTCATTAAACTTCATAACTTTGTCTGGAAGCATTACATTTGGCCAATGGCCTTACAAAAATGTACTGAGAACTGGGTCAAATGTTCTATATGATTTCTGATGAAAGAGTATATCAGGACTATGATCTTATAGGTCTATGAAGTTTTTTTTTTAAATTAGTGTGATATAGTAAAATCAGTATGAGGTGTGATGGAGAAGGTATCGAATCTGTTGTTAGAAGACAATTTCAAACCAGTGACTGATATTTATTATTTTATCATCTATGCTCCTTGATGAATTCTTTTCTAAAAGTAACTGAACCAGAACCTGAATTTTCATAGAAATTAAATTATTGAATAAATGCAGTACATTGTACATAAAGAACTAAACTGAAAATTAAGCCATCCCGAGTTCAAGTCCTGCCTCAGGCACATACTGGTTTTGTGACTAATTACAACTCATTGATTTGTCAATGCCCTAGACAACTGCACTAAATTGTAAATTGGAGCAGAGTTTATGGAGATTTTGGCTTAGTGGGAATTTCCTACACCAATAAAACCATGGGTGTAAGCCAAAAATACTCACATTATTATTATTTTTTGTCTGTCACATCAAGCTGTTGACTCATATCAATAATCCAGTAAAATGTATGAAAATTTTGGGTACTGCTATCAAGAGAAATTTCCCACAGCATGTACTCAGATAGTTCATATTGTAATGCAAAGAGGCACCAGAAGCTTTTGCCCTTGCAAAAGTTAACTGAAAACTTCTGGCAGTTAGAAGCCTTAGAAGTGTAGTTGGAACCTGAGGCTTGAAGAGAGCAGAAGGTCCAGCTGAAGCTCTGCCTTTGGTTTCAGCTTTGCTGTGGCCTGTGCTTTGTCTCTGGACAATTTGAACCTAGCTAATTTCTCTGGACCTCTCCCTGACCTCTCCATATTACACCCTTTGTTACCTTTCCTGTATTTTTCTGTGGGCTTTGGGAGGAAAGGTGGATTTTAGGTTCTAGTGATTAGACTTTGTGGGTTTAGTTTCCCTATAGGCAAGCAGGACATCCTTAAATAAAACTATCCCTTGTTTTATTGATTTAGTATACACTCTACCTTACAGCAGCCAAATCTTTCCTGGCTGGGAGAGCTCTCTCTCTCTCAATCTAACCCGTTCCTGTGACCCTCCCCCATCTTGAGTTTCTCCCTAGCAGCTGTCAGAAACCCTAAACTCCTCTCTCCTTTCTGACCAACCCTGAATATTAATAACCCCCTATTACCTAATCAAACACTCTGGTGAATCATTGTGTCAAAGATTAGGCAAGGGTTGAAGAGGGAAGGAATTATTCTTTTTTATTTCTGAGGGAACTGGAGGCATCCATCTTGGGAGGAAATCATTGCCCTAGACTTTCTCCTGAACCCATCAGTTTCACTGAAAGGGAGGAGCCCTTTACATCCTCCCTCCAGGGACTTGAGAAACTGACAAGAAAAGGCCACAAGACAGATTTAAACCATTTCTGACTGGCCCAACTCCTTGCCTCTATAGAAATACCTTTCCTGCCTGGAAGGGATAAGTCCATTTCCCCAATGTCCTCTGTTCCTAGACTGAGTGTCTAGTCTGCTTAAGCTGCCCCTCCTGAATACCACCCTATTTCCTTACCATCCAATTTACCAACTTGTGCTCTCCTTCCCTAAACTCAGCCATCCGTTTCATTCCTCTTGTATCACCTCAATCACCTTCTACCCCTCCTTATTAGCAAGGATTAAGAGAGCACCCTCAACTTTAGTGACAATTTTATTGACAACAATATTTTGAATTCAAATGTAATTAAATTTCTTTCACTGAACTTTATCATTACGGGTTTCCCTAAGCTCATGAGTAAAATATTTTAAAGATGGGGTAAGTAAAAGAGATGCGATTGGCTAATTTAGAAAGCAAAATTTTATAATTAATCAAACTTCTTTAAACCACTACATTATAATTTAGGTGCTTTGTTATTGTGAACATCTCTGTTAAATAAAGGCATATAGAACAACAATATAAATCAATTTAGGAGGATGCAGTTATATCCAGTGTATTTAGTTTCTAATGAGATGAGGAAATATTTCCCTTTATTATGGATATAGACTTGGAATAACTCTAAAGCTTGGAGAACAAATTCTCCACAGATTCCTTAAATGCTTCATGTCATTAAAGAACATGTGTCATGCAAATGACACAGACCAGGAGAGAGAAGACATCAGTATCTAATCTAGGTACTTTCACTTCTTTTTTTGTTTGTTTGTTTGTTTATAAGTAGAACATATCATAAACTTTTGATACTCAGTTTTCTCATTGGTAAATTACCAATAATGATTATTGGTAAGTTACCAATAATAATGCTTTTAATGTCTAGCCAACTAATGATTAAGTGATCCTTAAAGTGAAACTTTAGAACAGAAGGAAAATATCCAAATATATCTATCATACAAAACATAAATAATGAATAACTATAATAACATCAGAAGGAGAATTAGAAAAATAGACAAGATATTAATAGGAGGCAGTAATCAAAAGGAAAACCATAAAACCAAAGATTTCAAATATGTATAGACAAATAGATTAGGTGAATTAGATATTCTACTAAAGGGAGATAAAAGATAAACTTAAGTGTAGTACAATGCTAATTGGATTTAACTCATGATTATAATAAGGCTTTGAAGATTTTCCATGCTTTTGGTTCTTCAAATCCCATATTCATTTGAAGGTCAGCTGATAAAATATCTCTCATCTATATGAGTATATTGTGATCTCTCAGTATTAGTACCTCCGTCACTGAAATGAGTTTGTATTTACCTTGTAGAACTTTGTTATATGCTTTTATGTGTATGTGGTTTCAACTCTGAGAATTTTTTTGACAAATTTTAAATGTCTAACTAAAAAGACACAGTAAGATACAAATGCAGATGATTTGGGACATGCTTATATACATATATATATATATGCAAAAATATACATATATATATGAATATATATGTATATACATATCCATTATTACACAATTAATTGGACATATCATTGATATGATCTTTGATGTGTCTGGATGTATCTCCTATAGAGTGTTTTAATTCTATTAGTATATCTAATTTTTCCCTAGGTCCCTATCCATAAAGTCAAGTGATTTTTGAAAAATTGAATGCTATGTAACAATTATAAAGTTCTACTAAGGCTTAATTGATGAATGTTTATTATAAAAATATCTCTGTAAAACTTGATACTGTTAGAAGATTTTTTTTAAATCTCTTCCTCTGTCCCTTTAAGAGACCCTTTTAGAGAGATAAATTCAGAATGGGTGAAAGATTTGAATATAAAGCAAGAAATTATAAGTAAAATAGGCAAACACAGAATAGTATACTTGTCAGATCTCTGAGAAAGGAATGATTTTAAAACCAAGAAAAGAGTTAGAAAAAATTACAAAATGTAAAATAAATAATTGTTACTACATTAAACTAAAAAGTTTTTGTACAAACAAAACCAATGCTACCAATATTAGAAGGGAAAGAACAAATTGGGGAAAATATTTATAAGAAAAAACTCTGACAAAAGTTTAATTACTCAAATATATAAGGAGTTAAATCAAATATACAAGAAATCAAGCCATTCCCCAATTGAAAAATGGGCAAGGGACATGAATAGGCAATTTTCAGATTAAGAAATCAGAACTATCCATAAACACATGAGAAAGTGTTCTAAATCTCTTATAATTAGAGAAATGTAAATCAAAACAACTCTAAGGCACCACCTCACACCTAGCAGATTGGCTAACATGATGGCAAAGGAAAGTGGTGAATGTTGGAGGGTATGTAGCAAGATTAGGACATTGATATATTGCTGGTAGAGTTGTGAATTGATCCAACCATTCTGGATGGCAATTGGAAACAATGCTCAACAGGCTTTAAAGGACTGTCTGCTCTTTGATCCAGCCATACCACTGCTGGGTTGATACCCTAAAGAGATCATAAGGAAAAAGACTTGTACAAAAATATTTATAGACACACTCTTCGTAGTGGCAAAAGAACTGGAAAACGAGGGTATGCCCTTCAATTGGGGAATGGCTAAACAAATTGTAGTAACTCTTGGTGATGGAATACTATTCTGCTCAAAGGAATAATGAACTAGAGGAATTCCATGTGAACTGGAATGACCTCTAGGAATTGATGCAGAGTGAAAGGAGCAGAACCAGGAGAACATTGTACACAGAGACTGATACACTGTGGCAAAATTGAATATAATGGACTCCTGTACTAGCAGCAGCACAATGATCCAGGACAATTCTGAGGGACCTATAAAAAAGAAAGCTATCCACATTCAGAGAAAAAACTATGGCAGTAGAAACACAGAAGAAAAACAAGTGCTTGAACACATGGGTTGTTGCAGTTATGATTTGGGATGTAGACTCTAAACAACCACCCCAGTGCAACTAGCAACAATATGGAAATAGGTCTTGATGGATGACACATGTAAAAAACAGTGGAAATGCACATTGGCTATGGGGGTTTGGGGGATGGGATGGGTAGACGGAAGAGTAAAAACATGAATCATGTAACCATGGAAAATCTTTTATTATAAAATTTAAAATTTTTTTTAAAAAGAGATTTCTCAGTAAGAATCAGTTAACTGACAGCCTCTGTGAAAGAGTGGAAGGTTCCATTACCTCAGAAATGAAGGAAGAGTTAAGTGACTATTGGTCTCAAACACTCAATACTATGTATCACATGTGGAAATAGCTACATTTTTTCCTCCTTTATTGATTCATGATCTTTCTAAAATAGCGTTCAAGAAGAATAACTTACTATATTTTTATCATTATCCAAATATGTTATTTATTTGATATTTCCAAAATATCTATTGGACTACTAATATGTGTTCATTAATTGTTCTCTAAAATGACTTTTTTATTTACCTGTGATTTTTGGATGAAAGTAGCTATTTGGATACAAGTCGTAACTTTCTTTTAAGTAACTTTATCATCAATATGTCTGGGGATAAGTCAGGTATTTGTATTATCCCATGGTTTGTTTTGCCTTCCCTATTCAAGCTACAAACCTCCACTTACTTTTATTCTTATATGTCAAAATCCTTGTATTCACTGTGTTCAAATTATTTTTATTGCATAATTGGTAAATTTTCTATGAGATAACAATAGCTAGCATTCCTATTAAACCTCAAGTTTTACAAAATATTTTTTTACAAATATAATCTTATTTCATCATCGGAATGACCCTGAAAAAATGTTCTAAATTCCTCATTATTAGAAAAATGCAAATAAAAAAAAAAAACCCTAAGGTACTATCTTATGCCTAACAGATTGGCTAATATGACATTAAAGTAAAATAAACGTTAGAAGGGATTGGCAAAATTGGGACACTAATGCATTGCTGGTGGAATTTTGAATTAATTCAACCATTCTGGAAGGCAATTTGGAATTATGACCAAAGAATGCATGACTTTTGACCAAGCAATACCACAATTACATCTGTATTCCAAATAGATTAAAAAAATGTGGGGATGGACATATTTGTACAGAACTATTTATAACTTTGCTTTTTCTTTTGGCAATAAAATGAAGATATTTCTCTTGATGGGGGAATAACTGAACAATTGTGATATATGATGATGATGGAATATTATTGTGCTATAAGGAATGATGAACTGGATGATTTCAAAAAGAATGAGAAAGACCTATATGAATTTATGAGGAGTGAAATAAACAGAATCAGGTGAATATTATAAATAGTAATTGAATCATTATGGGACAAACAAATGTAATAGATTTTGCTATTAATAGCAAAACAATGATCCAGGACAATTATGAAGGAATTATGAGAGGGAATGCTATCTACACTTAGAGAAAGAACTGTTGGAATAGGAATGCAGAAGAAAACATTTGTTACTAAGGTAGAAATACTAGGAGGACAGGGAGTGGGGGAATCAATAAATGAACATTAATAAAATACCTACTCTGTAGCTTTCACTTTGCTATATCCTAGGCTTACTAAATAAATAAATAAATGAAGTAAACCATCTGCCTTAGAATTTGGGCTAGATGAAGAATGGTAAAACCAGACAGTCTTCATGCACACTTTTTATTAGATAACACTTTTTTTTAACCCTTGTACTTCGGTGTATTGTCTCATAGGTGGAAGATTGGTAAGGGTGGGCAATGGGGGTCAAGTGACTTGCCCAGGGTCACACAGCTGGGAAGTGGCTGAGGCCGGGTTTGAACCTAGGACCTCCTGTCTCTAGGCCTGACTCTCACTCCACTGAGCTACCCAGCTGCCCCCCAGATAACACTTTTTTTAAATGATCTGAAAAATGATAAATGACATTTCAAAGCCTCAATGCACATTCAATACAAAAAGGATGGTAAATACACCAGAATAAAATTCTGGTGCCATAATATGAATTATTTCCTTTAGGAAGAAGAGAGGGACCTGTCTAAAGATACTGATGTGAGTAGACAAGGAAGTTATTGACCAATGCAAATTTAAAAGAAATATCTAGTAGCAGAAACAAGAGCAGGTAACAAAGATTGAATAACAAATAGTGTTATGTTCCTGTAAGAATAGTGCCTCAGCTAAAGCTCAAAACAAGTTGAAAGTGACAATAATTACCAAATGTAACCAAAAAGGGTCATTTTAATTATTTTAGGAATATTTATAAAGTAGCTTAAATAAATAATAGGCTACTACTTTGAGTTGATGAAGAACTGATGGCAGAAAATTTCAGACTTTAATTTTCTTTTTTTATGTTAAGGAAAATAAACTTTATTTGAAATAATAGACCAAAAATGTGTAATATGGAGTCAAAACTCAAAATAGGTGAAAAGTTAGAAAGATTGCACATAATTTCTCAGTTACCTTAAAGGTATTTGTTCTGTGTTAATCACATATCAGAGGTGTTGTTAGAGGTCTTTTAAAAAATATGAAAAACTGGATTGGTATTTCAAAGTTGTAGTTATAGGTAGGCAAATGGTATTTCATTGGGGGGGGGAGAAAATAAATATGTAGATTATGCAAAGCATTATGAAGTGAGCTAATTTCTTAATTACTAAAATTATTTTATTACATAACATTTTTTCATTTTCATTTTTTCAAATTGCATGTTCTCTTCCTCCCTCTCTTTCCTCTTCCCTCCAGAAAAGGCAGGAAATATGAAATAGATTGTATATATGTAGTCATATAATACATATTTATATGTTCATCATGTTGTGAAAGAAGATACATTCCTTACACTAGAGAAAAATTAATGGAGGAAATTAAATAAATAATATTGTTTCAATTTACATTCAGACTTCATCTGCTTTTCCTATGGTGGTGGATATAATTTTTTGTCATGATTCCCTTGGAGTCATCCTGAATCCTTGACTTAAAAGTAGTTGAGTCATTCACAGTTGATCATCATACATTGTTGTTTCTGTGTCCAACATTCTCCTGGTTCTGCTTGCTCACTTTTCTTTGCATCACTTTATATATCTTTCTAGGATTTTATAATCTTCTTGTTTGTCATTTCTCATGACCCAATTCTTCCATAACAATTATACATCACAACTTGTTAAACTATTCCCCAATTGATGGATATCCCTTCAGTTTCCAGTTCTTTGACTCCATATAAAGAGTTGCTATATTTTAGAATATTATTTCTTTTTATTTTTCTTGATCATCTTAGGAAACAAACCTAATAGGGGTATTGCTTGGTCAAAAAGTACAACTTACTGAATATAATTCCAGATTCCACTCCAAAATAGTTGGCTCAGCTCACAGTCCCACCAACAATTAGTTTGAATCCTGACACCACACTAGAGCATTTGATTAAAAGGATGGCTAGTGGGTATCTACTGAAATGAAAATTTGCTATCTCCAACCTTGGTAATGCATTTTTATTGCTAAATCCAATAGTCCTTTTTCCATTATCATTTTTTACCTGTTAGAATCATTTGACAATGTTTATCCACCCAATCCTCCATGATACTTTGTCCTTTCCAATTTTATTTTTTAATGTTACCTGTACTATGCTTGTCAGTCTCCTTTGTTGAGTGATTTTCCAACTCATGTTTCCTAAGGCCCAATTCTTAGCATATTGTTATGGCTTTCTATTTTCCTTCACATGGTTGTCATATTAACTATCTAATTAGATGATTCTCCCTCAGGCCATTTAATGAATCAATTGCCCAAACATACTGCTTTAACCTCTATTATGTCTCACATCCATCTCCATCTCTTTTCTCATACATTTACTAATCTTATTCAGACCTTCATCAATTCTTAGCTAGATTATTTAAAATAGTTTTCTAAATTGGTATCCCTAAGTTCTGTCAGGCTTCCTCCTTCCTGGGGATAATGTATATATGAAGCTGTTAAAATGATTTCATATGCCTCCCTTGAGTGCTTTGCAGAGAAAAAATATTTCTAGCTACAGAGCATTATATACAGTCAGATTCCCTTCAATGTGTTTACAAGTTTTGAATTATGTCCTAATCTATTTTGTTCTCTTTTTATTAAAAAATACTTTATATTTAATGAGAGATATCTCCATGTGAGAGGGAGTACAAAAGTGATAAAGGTTAAAATTTAGGTAATTTGAAATATTAATAATATTTTTTCAATTTGATTTCTACTTGCCTTTCTAGATTTACAATACATTCATTCTTATTAGATACTTTATGGTCTAGTCAAAGTGGATATCTATTTTGTGCCTCAAATATGACACGCCACCAGATCTATCCATGCATTTGCACTAGCTGTTCCTTATTCTTGGAATATAGTCTATCCTCCCTTTGCCTCATCCCTAAAGATTCAGGAAATGCAACAACAAAATCAAACAATAGATTCTATAAAAATAAATTTTCTATTCCCCTAAGTTCCAGGACCTTCTTCTAAAAAAAGAAATTCATGTCCATTCTTAATTTATTTCATATTTATATATATTTGCATAATATCTTCTAACTAGATCATAGATTTTTTGTGGGAAGGAAAAATTTCAAAGTTATCTTTTGTATCACCAATCCATAGGACAGTTCCTGGTATTTAGTAGAAACTTATATGGTTTTTTCCTAAGTGTTTTAGAAATGAAACTATATTTACAATGGCTTAGCATGAATTACTTAAGAGGAAGTCATATTGGACTAATGTATTTCCCTTTTTTAAATAATATATAATAAATTTTTAATAAACTAATAAATGTGGAGAAGCTATTTATTACACCTCCATGGATGAAAAAAAATTTCTCATTATCTTTTTTATTGATGAGGTGAAAATATGTTGATTATGTTATATATATACATATATATGCATTCGATACTAGTAGAATTACCATATTCTATGAGTAATGACTAATTGATCAATATCAAATTTATTTGAATTTTCTTATTTCTCCAGATATATCATCTTTGAATTATCCTGTTCTGCCTTTTACCATTGATTTGGAAATCAAAAAATAACATGTTAAATGACAGATGACATATATGATTGAGGGGGAAGGATTTCAAGTAGAGGGTGATGCAGAGATTAGATTAGCAGGGTAAAAGACAAGGCAAATATCACAAAGAAAATTTATAGGCAAAATCTAAAATGGAATTTAATAGGGAGAAAAATAGTGTATGAATGTTTACCACAAAAATCAAATATGCAAGTACAAGATATTGAGCTTTGAAAAAAGTGTCCTTAAAATGATATTGAAGTTTAAATGGATTATAAATTCAATGAGTCAAAATTCTATGACAGGTTTTGGTATAGTTAATATGTCAGGAATTGAAAGATTAATAGTGAGTTGTAAACAAATGTATGATAAATAATGGACAATGTACAGATTACTAAAACCCACAGAATACACGTAGAAAATCATCCCTTGTTTAAGAGCCTAAGCAATGTTGTGGACAGGATTCATAATTTCAAATGAAACAGTTAATTTTGAAAGTAATCAGAAGAAATTACTTATGATAGCAAAAAAAGTCTCATTTGTCTCATTTGGCCAACTACATTCCTTTTTAATGAGAAATCAAAGGAAAAACTTTAATACTCATTTTGAACAAGAAAGAAGTTTTATCTGCATTGCCTCACAATTAATGTTACAAAGTTTAAATTAATCACCAATTGAAAAGGGGGGAGGGAGGTAGACTACTTGCAAAAAATTTAATTTTTCTTCCAAAGATATTTGATTTGCAAACATTTAAATCAAAAATCATAGAATAATCATTTGGAAATATATTTAGCAAGAGAAATCTAAGTTTACCAAAAGAGTTATTTTCTTCCAGGGCTTGAAATGTCAAGTATTTAATTTTGTTTATAATCCCTCAACATATTTGTAGATCAGTGAAGTAACCAAAAACAGTTGTGGTTAAAATTGAAAGAAAATCAATAGAATTAGGAAGGAAAAAAGGGAAAGGTTAATATTATAAATTTGGAGACTGAAAAGAGATCATGTTCCTTATTTGGAATAATTTTTTTTAGAGTTGAGAATATGAGGAAGAATTTTTTGACTGGGAGCATGAAATGTGAAGAGTTTGTAGTGATAATGAGTTTTCTAGGCTCAATTATACAAAAGAAAATGGACTTTAAACTTTTAAGACCAAATTATTCTTCTGATTAATCAGTTCTATTTTAAACTACCTTCTTCTACCTTTAAATGCCTTGCACCACCATCATTCATGCCTTTCTAAACTCCAAGTCTCCCATATTCAGTATCCTTGTCTGTCTTCAACACTTTGGATGTAGGGCAATTAAATACCACTGGACAAAGTTACAGAAATATTTTTACTATATCCACTAAAGATTTACATTTTTCAAATTCTACTAAGCAATCAGTGTTACTCAGGAACTTTTCTTTTATCCCTTTTCATGATTCTTAAAGACTCTTCTCTGAATTTTCGATTCTTAAGCTAAAGAAAACAACCAACTCTCCCCTGATCATCAGTAACAGATAATTTAAGAATTTACTAAAAAACTTATATCAGGCGGCAGCTGGATAGCTCAGTGAATTGAGAGCCAGGCCTAGGGAAAGGATGTCCTAGGTTCAAATCTGGCCTCAGACACTTCCCAGCTGTGTGACCCTGGGCAAATCACTTAACCCCCATTGCCTAGCCATTACCACTCTTCTGCCTTGGAACCAATACCATGGAAGGCAAGGTTTTAAAATAAATAAATAAAGATAAAAACACTTAAATCCTTAGCTCTCCTGAGTAAATGCTGTCCCATTTTGTCTATCAACCTTCTAGTCTATACCCACTTCCCAGTCCTTTGCCCTGCCTCTATCCCCTTCAGTCTAATGATCCCAGGCAGACATGTCCATAAATCCTGAGAACATGCCTTTCTTCATAGTCATGTCAGCCTCATACACCATTGTCTTCCTCACTATTGGTGCTACTTATGGCACAGCAAGAAGTGGCATTATTATCATAGCCACATCAGTCATATGACCTGAAGTATCATCATTATCTATACTATGGTGGTGGCTCTTCTCTTGACCAACTCTCTGGCTCTGAGAATCCCCCTATTAAAGAACTTCTTTCAGCTTGGAGAAGGCCTCAGAGTTGGCCAGAGTGAGCTGGTGCTAATTTTGCCATTGCTATGGAAGGTGGTGTTGGTGTTTAAGGGACACCCTAAGTGGGAATAACCCTGAACCTGAACTTCATTGAAGTGTTTTCTATGTAATGCCTGATTATTGCCCTCATGTTCTCTGCAAAATAGATCATCTTCTCCCCTTCTTCCAAGTGCCTCACAGCAGTTCTTTCACCCCTACAGCCACAGAGCAGGACGTAAAGACCTATCTTGAACCACCTTATCCATGCCAATTCACTGCAGAACAAATGACCTGAAACATGGTGCAGTGTTCCAACGAATGGTGATTGATCTTATAAATGTGCAATGCTTTAGTGACTCTTTTATCAATGTCACTTTGCATGGGATTGAATGGCCCTTGACTGGGACTTTGCAGGTAATGCTGGTATTAGGGAGAAAATGCAGCATCCCAGAGTAGTAAAGATCCTGATCCTGATCTTCACTAAGGATGCTCTGTTTATAGGACCGGTATCTTGACTTCCAGTTTATGAACTGCTATAGAAAGTCAATCAAGTTATCTCTCAAGCCTGGCTCCTAGGTTTAGCTGCTATGATTATCAGCAAACTCTTTGACTTATAATGTATGATATCTGCTGTCATTCCCAGGTTTTTGTGCTCACAAATGCATACCTTGATTTAGTTATCTCTGATATTCATTCATCTAAGATCAGTAAAGAGTAAGTCATATAGGACAGAAGAAAGACAGATGGTAGCATTCATGATCCTGAGAGGGGTCAAAGCTGCCTTATGGAATTCCATAGTGCCCCCCAGAACTGCAGCTGAGGGCATTTGGAGTCATCTTCTTGCAAGGACACTTTGATCACACTCCTTGTGGGTTCAAGGGCTGGTTAACTTATTTCTGACTTCTAGGGGCTGAGTATTACATTACTGGTTTCTCTTGCGAGAATATCTCATCTGCAGCATCTCAGCTAATTTCTATATAGACCTCCAATCAAGATTACCTTTCCATCATAATTTAGTAACATTAGATTAGGAGAAAGATTATTTAGGGAGTGGGATAGGAGTTAAGTTGTTCTGGGGAATGTGTAGCCAACCAGTTTATCGAAGATTTTAACTAGCTTACTTCCCTTTTCATACCTAAAACCATTTCCATTTACCCTGTCTTCCTGAAAACATTAAATCCCTTTGTTTGCTACTTACTGGGCCTGTGTGAAGATATATTTGGGGTATACTCACCATCATTATACTTTACCAATCCAAGATCTCCTTCCAAGCTAGAACTGGTGTGTAGTTTCTTTCTTAAGAGCCTGGATTGAAGACAACCTGACCTCATCTATTCCTAGGGTGTAGGGTATAAATTTTAAACAGAGAGAGTTAATAACTTCTGTGGGATTATTTCCTATAAATTCACCATCTGCACCCTAAATTAGTTGAGTTTGAACTGCCTCCATACCTGAGCCAAAGAGTTTCAGTTAAACTGCTCCCAGAGGGGGTGGAGAAGGAATTCTACTCTCTCCTACCCCTCCCCCTGCTAAGCCAGCCTGCTTCTTCTCTGACAGAAGCTCCATATCCACAATTGTTAATCTGACCCAATTTAACAGTATCTATGGCCATATTGCAATAGGGTAGAAGTTACCCTGACATTTAAACTGATGCAATCTTTCTCCAGATATCCACAGAATTTTTTGCTCTTAAATCAAAAAATATTATTTTTTGATTATTCCATTTATTCTAGTTCTTTGTGTATATACTAAGTTCTGAGAGCAGCTAAACAGAAGTCCTTTTACCAACATGAAGTAAACTGAAAAAAAATACTCACAGATTGCTTGTGAATATTTTGATCAGACGCACAAAACTTCATTATGTATATCTGGAAATAGGCTAAATGATCTGCTATCCAGGTTGACTGGCCACAGAGAATTTAATATATTTTTGAAGGTTTGAATACTCATTGAACAGTCGCCTTGAAAAATGTATATATTTTACATTCATGTATTTGAGAATATGTATCACTCAAGTAAAATATAAAATACCTGAATATAGGGCATAACTTACTTTGATATTATTTTTTCCCTGTCACAGAAAAAAATGATAGGATAAAAACATGATTGATTTCATGGTGACCTATGACCAAATAATTCACCAACAAGTGTCAACCAATTCATGGTGAGTATTTTAACACATTACTAGGCTTATTCTCATTCTGGACACATAGCCAGTGCTAAAAAAAGACTTTCCTTCTTGGTAGAATATTTCTAGAGGTTGTACAAGACTAAGATAGACTAATACAACCCATGGTCATCACAATACCATAATTTACCTTTAGAATAGATAATTGTGGTCTGCATTCTATAAAATAGGGCATAAATGTGAATATTGTAGCTATGTTTGACTTCAGGCTCTATATTTTGCCAAATGCTTTGCATTTGTTAAAGGAAATGTGTTGAAAATAAACTTTATAACAAAAAACAACATTGCAACACAGAGAGCACCAAAAGTCTTAATGTAGAATTAAATGAACATTTTTTGAAGTAGAAATACAAACTTACAAAAACATATAACATTTAAGTGTTTATTATATTATATTATAAAATATTGTTGCTTCTTATTAAAATCCTATTAAAAGTATTATGTATTGTACATTATACTGATAATTTTTAAACTTTGAAAAAATTATTCAACTTCTACTCAGAGATTGAAAGGATTGTTGTTTTTACTCCTAGCCTTAAGATCATAAACATATATGATCCCATAATAAAAAGTCTAATGTAGATATAACACGTCAAGAAAATGTCATCTATTAATCCATTGGTCTAAAGAAGTATCATTCAGAAGCTGATACACACAATTCAAAATGATAAATGAAAATTTATTCAAATTTCACAAAAAGAGCAAGAAAAAATTAAATAATAAAACTTTCAAATGTACTCTCTCAAAGTTTTTAGCATTTATACTTCTCAATTTTATTAAATTTTAAATTCAAGGGAATGATACAGACATCCCGATGTAATGTCCCTTCACTACAATATGTTATAAATTTGGAGTCAAAGGACAAGGTTTCAAATACTACTGCTAATACTTAAAACCTGTAAGTGATTTGGATAGGTCAATTAACCTCTCTGGATCTCAATTTCCCCAGCTGTGAATTGAGTAGGTTTCTCTAAATAACACCTAAAATACTTTTCAATTCTTAACCAGTGGTCCCATGATGGTATAATCTGAATCTCTCAACCTTAAAGTAAAAGTGTGCCTCAAGTGACCTTTTTTTTTAAAAAAAAACATTTATTAATATTCATTTTTAACATGTTTACATGCTTCATGCTCCTACTTTCCCCTTCACTCCCTGCTCTCCCCCCACCCATGACTGATGGACATTTCCACTGGTTGTAACATGTGTCCATATTCAGGGCCTATTTCCAAATTATTGTTAGTTGCATTGGTGTGGTTGTTTCGAATCTACATCCACAATCATGTCCACCTCAACCCATGTGTTCAAGCAATTGTTTATCTTCTATGTTTCCTCTCCTGCAGTCCTTCCTCTGAATGTGGGTAGCGTTCTTTACCATAAATCCCTCAGAGCTGTCTTGTGTCATTGCATTGCTGCTGGTAGAGAAGTCCATTACATTTGATTTTACCACAGTATATCAGTCTCTGTGTACAGTGTTCTTCTGGCTCTGCTCCTCTCACTCTGCATAAGTTCCTGGAGGAACTCCTCCAGTTTATTATTCCTTTTAGCAAAATAGTATTCCATCACCAGCATATACCACAATTTGTTCAGCCATTCCCCAATTGAAGGACATACATACACTCCATTTCCAGTTCTTTGCCACCACCTAAAATACTTTTCAGTTCTTAACCAGTGGTCCAATGATGGTATAATCTGAATCTCTCAACCTTAAAGTGAAAGTGTGCAGTTATGAATATTTTCATACAAGTCTGCTTATCTATGATCTCTTTGGGGTACAAACCCAATAATGGTGTGGCTGGATCAAAAGGCAGGCACTTTTATAGCCCTTTGAGAATAGTTCCATATTGCCAGCCAGAATGGTTGTATCAGTTCACAACTCCAACAGCAATGCATTAATGTCCCAATATTGCCACAT
This sequence comes from Gracilinanus agilis, assembly GCF_016433145.1. Taxonomy (NCBI): domain Eukaryota; kingdom Metazoa; phylum Chordata; class Mammalia; order Didelphimorphia; family Didelphidae; genus Gracilinanus; species Gracilinanus agilis. Next base: position 443,495,019 of record NC_058130.1, on the reverse strand, counting down.
CCCCTCCAGAATTCATTACTCTCCCCTTCTTTCATTTTGGCCAATCTGCTAGGTGTGAGGTGATACCTCAGAGTTGTTTTGATTTGCATTTCTCTAATTATTAGAGATTTAGAACACTTTCTCATGTGCTTATAGATATTTTTGATTTCTTTACCTGAAAATTGCCTATTCATGTCTCTTGCCCATTTTTCAATTGGGGAATGGCTTGATTTTTTATACAATTGCTTTAACTCCTTGTATATTTGAGTAATTAGACCCCTGTCAGAGTTTTTTGTTATAAAGATTTTTTCCCAATTTGTTGTTTCCCTTCTGATTTTGACTACATTGTTTTTGTTTGTACAAAAGCTTTTTAGCTTAATATAATCAAAACCATTTAATTTACATTTGGTAATTTTATCTAACTCTTTCTTGGTTTTAAAATCTTTCCTTTCCCAGAGATCTGACCGGTATACTATTTTGTGTTCAGTTAACTTATTTATAGTTTACCTCTTTATATTCAAGTCATTCACCCATTCTGAATTTATCCTGGTGTAGGGTGTGAGATGTTGATCTAAACCTAATCTCTCCCATATTGTTTTCCAAATTTCCCAGCAGTTTTTGTCAAATAGTGGATTCATGTCCCAAAAGTTGGGCTCTTTGGGTTTATCATACACTGTCTTGCTGACATCACTAACCCCAAATCTATTCCACTGATCCTCCCTTCTATCTCTTAGCCAGTACCATATTGTTTTGATGACTGCTGATTCATAGTATAGCTTAATATCTGGTACTGCTAGGCCCCCTTCCTTCACATTTTTTTCATTATTTCCCTTGATATTCTTGATCTTTTGTTATTCCAAATGAAATTTGTTTTAATTTTTCCTAATTCAGTAAAGAAGTTTTTTGTTAATTTGATAGGTATGGCGCTAAATTGGTAAATTTGGGTAGAATGGTAATTTTTATTATGTTAGCTCGTCATACCCATGAACAATTAATGACTTTCTAATTGTTGAGCTCCAGTATTATTTGTTTGGAAAGTGTTTTGTAGTTGTTTTTGTATAATTGCTGTGTTTTTTTTGGTAGATAGTTTCCCAAGTATTTTATATTGTCTAGGGTAATTTTAAGTGGTGTTTCTCTTTCTACCTCTTGCTTCTCTAATGTGTTGGAAATATATAGAAATGCTGATGATTTATGTGCATTCATTTTGTATCCTGCAACTTTGCTAAAGTTGTTGATTATTTCTACCAGCTTCTTAGTTGATTCTCTAGGATTTTTTAAGTATACCATCATATCATCTGCAAAGAGTAATAGTTTAGTCTCCTCATTGCCTATTTTGATACTTTCAATTTATTTTTCTTCTCTAATTGCTATTGCTAGTGTTTCTAGTATTATGTTGAATAATAGAGGTGATAATGGGCATCCTTGTTTCACTCGTGATCTTATTGGGAAGGCTTCTAATTTATCCCCATTGTATATAATGCTTGTTGATGGTTTTAGTTATATACCGTTTGTTATTTTTAGGAAGGGTCCTTCTATACCTATACTTTTCAGTGTTTTCAATAGGAATGGATGCTGTATTTTGTCAAAGACTTTTTCACCATCTATGGAGATAATCATATGATTTTTGTTTGTTAGGCTGTTGATATGGTCAATTATGTGGATGGTTTTCCTAATGTTGAACCATCCTTGCATTCCTGGTATGAATCCCACCTGATCATGGTGGATGATCTTCTTAATTACTTGCTGGAGTCTCTTTGCTAATATTCTATTTAAGCTTTTTGCATCTATGTTCATTAGGGAGATTGGTCTATAGTTTTCTTTCTCTGTTTTTGGTCTACCTGGCTTTGGGATCAGTACCATATTTCTGTCGTAAAAGGAATTTGGTAGGACACCTTCTTTCCTTATCATATCAAATAACTTGTATAGTATTGGGATTAGTTGCTCTTTGAATGTCTGATAGAATTCACTTGTGAATCCATCAGGTACTGGTGATTTTCCTTAGGGAGTTCTTTGATGGCTTGTTCAATTTCTATTTCTGATATGGGATTATTTAGATATTCTATTTCTTCTGCTGTTAATATAGGCATTTTATATTTTTGTAAATATTCGTCCTTATCTCCTAAATTGTTATATTTGTAGCCATATAATTGGGAGAAATAGTTCTTAATGATTGCCTTAATTTCCCATTCATTAGATGTGAGGTCTCCCTTTTCATCTCTAATACTGTCAATTTGGTTTTCTTCTTTCCTTTTTCTTATTAGATTGACCAGTACTTTGTCTATTTTATCTATTTTTTCAAAGTACCAGCTTCTAGTCTTATTTATTAATTCAATAGTTCTTTTACTTTCAATTTTATTAATTTCTCCCTTAATTTTTAGTATTTCTAATTTAGTTTTCATCTGGGGGGTTTTAATTTGCTCGCTTTCTAATTTTTTGAGTTTCATGCCCAATTCATTAATCTCTGCCCTCCTTGATTTCTTAATATATGCACTCAAGGTGGGGCAGCTGGGTAGCTCAGTGGAGTGAGAGTCAGGCCTAGAGACAGGAGGTCCTAGGTTCAAACCCGGCCTCAGCCACTTCCCAGCTGTGTGACCCTGGGCAGGTCACTTGACCCCCATTGCCCACCCTTACCAATCTTCCACCTATGAGACAATACACCAAAGTACAAGGGTTAAAAAAATATATGCACTCAAGGATATAAATTTCCCCCTGAGTACTGCCTTGGCTGCATCCCACAGAGTTTGGTAGGATGTCTCATCATTGTCATTCTCTTCAATGAAACTGTTGATTGTTTCTATGATTTCTTCTTTGACAAATTGGATTTGGAGAATCATCTTGTTTAATTTCAATTGGTTTTTGATTTGCCTGTCCAGGTGCCCTTACTAATTATTATGTTTATTGCATTATGATCTGAGATGGTTACATTTATTATATCTGCTCTTTTGCATTTGTTTGCAATGATTCTATCCTCTATTACATGGTCAATCTTTGTGAATGTATCATGTGCAGCTGAAAAAAAGGTGTATTCCTTTTTGTCCCTATTTATTTTTCTCCACTTATCAATTAAATCTAATTTTTCTACGGCTTCCTTTACCTCTCTTACCTCTTCCTTATTTATTTTTTGGTTTGATTTATCTAGATCTGAAAGAGGAATATTTAGATCTCCCACTATTATGGTTTTACTATCTATTTCCTTCTTGAGCTCTGCCAGTTTCTCCTTTATGAATTTGGATGCTACACCACTTGGTGCATATATTGAGCAGTGTTATTTCCTCATTGTTTATACTGCCTTTAATCAGGATGTAATGACTCTCTTTTTTAATCCTATCTATTTTTACTTTTGCTTTGTCAGAGATCATAATAGCCACTCCTGCCTTCTTTTTCTCATTTGATGCCCAAAAGATTTTGCTCAAGCCCTTAACCTTAAACGTGTGTATGTCTACCTGTCTCATATGGGTTTCTTGTAGACAACATATGGTAGGATTTTGGTTTCTGATCCACTCTGCTATTTGATTCCATTTTATGAGCAAGTTCATCCCATTCACATTCAGAGTTACAATTATCAGTTGTGCATTCACTGACATTTTTGTATCCTCCCATAGACGCAATCCTACTTATTACACTATTTTCTTTTAAATCAGTGTTTTGCTTTTAGCCAGTTTCCCTTATCCCCTCCCTGATTGACTTCCCTTTCTTCCCCCTCCCTTATTATTCCCCTCTTTTTGTTTTTTAAAGGCCTAATGAATTCCCTCCTCCTTCTTCTCCCCTCCCTTTTTTGACGTCCCCACTCCCATGCTCCCTTTGGTTTATCCCTTCTGACTTTCTCAATAGGGTTAGATAGAGTTTTTTACCCGAATGGATAATAAAACTCCTGTTTCCTCTCTGGGTTGATTACACTGAGATTAAGGTTTGATTATTACCTCTTAATGCTCTCTTTCTCTCCTTCTTATAATAGTATTTATCCCCTCCCCTTCCCATGGCCTCTTTGTGTGTAATAGAATATCCTATTTTTCTTATTTACTCAGATTTTTCTTGGTGTCCCCTACTATTCCCCCTTCCTCTTTCCTACCTCCCATGTCATCTTAGACCATTTAGTATCCTGTTCTCTCCCTATGAATTATTCTTCTGTTTGCTATAATAGTGACTATTATAATAGTGAATAGAGTTCACTACAGAGAATTATACATAACATTTCTCAACATGGAAATACAGGTAATTAGATCTTATTGAAGCCCTTAAAGAGTCAAATTTTTAAAAAAATTATGAGTTTTCTTTCTTTTCCCTCTGTTTCTTATTTATCTTTTCATGTTTCTCTTGATTTTTGTGGTTGGGTATTAAACTTTCCATTTAGTCCTGGTCTCTTTTGTGCAAAAACTTGGAAATCTTCAATTTTGTTGAATGCCCATACTTTCCCCTGGAAGTATATAGTCAGTTTCAATGGGTAGTTGATCCGTGGCTGAAGGCCCAGCTCTCTTGCCTTTCTGAATATAGTATTCCAAGCCTTGTGGTCTTTTAGTGAGGAGGCTGCCAGATCCTGTGTGATTCTGATTGGTGCTCCTTGATATTTGAATTATCTCTTTCTGGCTTCTTGTAAGATTTTTTCTTTTACTTGGAAGCTCTTGAATTTGGCTATTATATTCCTGGGAGTTGTCTTTTCAGGGTCTAGTGTAGAGGGTGATCTATGGATCCTTTCAATGTCTATATTGCCCTCTTGTTGTAGGACTTCAGGGCAATTTTGCTGAATAATTTCTTTAAGTATGGAGTCCAAGTTTCTATTGATTTCTGCTTTTTCTGGAAGACCAATGATTCTCAAATTGTCTCTTCTAGACTGGTTTTCTTGGTCGGTCACTTTCCCATTGAGATATTTCATGTTTCCTTCTATTTTATCAGTCTTTTGACTTTGTTTTAATTGTTCTTATTGTCTTTAGAGATCATTGGCTTTTACTTGCTCAATTCTAGCCTTTAGGGACTGGTTTTTGGTTATAATCTTTTGGTTTTCCTTTTTAATCTGGTCATTTCTGGTCTTCAGTTGACTTGCTTCACTTTCCAATTGTGAAATTCTGCCTTTTAAGCTGTTATTTTCTTGCCAGATCTCTTCCATCTTCTTCAACATCTCAATTTTGAACTCTTCAATGGCTTGTTACCAGTTTTCATTATTTTGGGAACATTTGGATACTTGTTTGTCCTCCTCTGTTGTCTGAATTTTCTCTGTGTAAAAGTTGTTGAGTGTTCCAGAATTTTTCTTGATCATCTTTTTCTTCTGAGGTTCTCTGCTTGCCATTGTTAGTCCCGCCTCTTTTCAGCTTTGTCTTCACACTCAGGGTCTGCCTGCGCTTTCTAAGCTGCCAAGGGCTCCTGTCTCCTTGTCCTCGGGGTCAAGCCTCCTGGTAGTCCCCAGTCTGCCCCTCTGCCCGAGGCTCTTTTAGCAGTCTCAGGGGCTGCTTCCACAGCCTCTCTCCCGTCTGCACCAGGTCCCCTCTTGAGGTCCAAGCCTGGGCTCGAGATCTTTGTCCACACCTAGGGCACTGCCTTCACCCGCACAGACACTCAGGAAAGTCCCTGGGGAGAGATTTTTGTCCACACCTAGGGCAATGTCTTCACATGTGCAGACGCTCAGGAAAGTCCGTGAGCTCCCCCCAGCCCCTTGGGGTCCCATGTCTTGCAGCTCTCAGGTACAAGCCTTGGGGCTGCTAGTGATTTAGTGGTTGCCCCAATACGGTTTTCACTCTTGTGCATTGGCCTTGGTGCTGTGCGTGGTGTGTGTGTGTGTGTGTGGGGTGGATGGGCTTCTTCCTCTCGCGTTTTAGTGAGAGCTGTTTCACCCTTTTATAGAGTGGGAATGCCCTGATTCCTCATACCTTCAATGCTGCGCTCTGTTGTGGGGTTCCTTCGTTCGTCTGGAATCATTTTTATGTCCCCTTGAGGAGTCCTGTATGCTTCGATTAGGAGAGATCTAACAGCTGCTCCTTACTCTGCCACCATCTTAACCAGTAGTCTGCAATTCTCAAGTGACCTTTTTATTAATTTTAATTTTATTTACCCCCCCCTTTCAATATGGAGGTAGAGAGATGGAGAGACAGGGAAATATACAAAGAAAAAGTGGTAGTAGTGGTAATAGTTGTAGTAATAGCAGTAGCAGTAGCAATGCAATAGCAGTAGTAGTAGTAAAAAATAATTAGATGTGGAAACCTGGGTTTGTAACACATTTCTTTCTACTTCTAGTTTTATATTGAAAATTAACTTTACTTTGTTTCTCAACCTGAAAAACTGAGAATAATAATGTTAATTATTCCCTAAAATCTTTCTTCATTCTTATACAGGAATAACCTAACACAACAAAGATTTTTTTGTTATGTGTCATGTTTTAAGATCACTTCCCAAAAGCAAATCCTTATTACCTTTAATAATTATTTTGAAGGGAAAAGTTTGTTACTTTGATAAAAATTACTAAAATCATAGTAAATATTTTACTAAATAGCGGTATCTTCTAGCCCTTTTGGGGGGCATTAAATGTCACTACTTCAATTATCAGAACTATAAAGCTAATAACTAAGAATGTTTTTAGAATCTTATTTTGTTCATATATGAAATATACATGAAACAATGTTCACAGTCCCAATTTCTTATGGCTTAATTTGTGAACCTGGTAATTACCAGAAGAATCATAAATCATATGAGTTGAATTCAGTAAACCTGAAATGAAACAAAGTACTATAAGGCATATAGTGATAATTTGATAGCTGGTAAGAAAAAATAATAATAATTGATAGCATGGATTTTAGTAGCTGATTGAAATCTTTGCTCATAAATAAAATAGTGATACAACCTGCTTTTACAGCTGCAGAGGTTTCCCTTGGAAGAAAGCTTACAGAGTTTATAAATATATCTACACACCATAGCAACCAGCAATGAAGTTTAGCATAATATTTGAGCTAAGATAAAATCATAAGGGTTAGGAGGATTAGAAATAGAAAAAATAACCTTGAGATGTGGAAGAGAAACATCAAAATTTTATATTATAAATGAAGTAAATAATAACATCTTGATTTCTGTAGTCTCTATCAAAGTAGATAGATATTGTTAATATATCAATAGCAATATTTTTCCTCTTACTTGAGAGATGAACATTAGCTTTTTGGATAAAGATGCAACACATTCCTGAGTTTTAGTGTCAACTGTAAAACATACTGACTATGGATCGTGGAGAGTCGTTAAAAATCTTTGTGTCCTAGATTGTGATATAGGAAAGAGTTACTAAATTCAATTGATAAAGGGACATTACTAATCTGGAGCTCCTTAGAACAATATATATGTGTATGTTCATATTTATATATAGATATGAAGCCTTAAATTTTCCCCCTTCTTATTCTATGATTGAAAAAAATGTAAATAGAGGTGACATAGTAAAATCTTTAGCAAATATATTGTTTCAAATTAGTTATACACAATGTGATCCACTTCCATTTTTTTATTCCATTACTCACTTTTTTTTTATAATTTTCTATTATTTGAAATACTAGCTTCCATTTTGATGATTAAAATAATGCTTAATGGATTATTTATCTATGAATGAAATTCATGATTATTCCAAAACATAGACAAATATTTACATGGCATCATTAATATTTTCATAATATTGTATCTAAGCTACTAACCTTTTTCTATCCAAGTAAGCCAAGAATAGAATCTTTGAACCCTGAATTTGTATTTCTGACTATTATGATAAAACACTCAAATCAAATAGAATTTCTGAGAATAATGGAGGAAGAATAGCAATGATAATTGACAGATGTCTAAATTATTTTTCTACATATCTTGTGATATGTCATGAAAAATAAAAGTGAAATTTGTGCTCTTGAGAATTTATATTCAGGTTTCTGTAAAAAGCATTCAAGCTCACAAATTGTCCAAAGCAAATGATATCATTCATTATCCAATATTGTAGGGAAGGCCTGACATTGACTGACAAGTTTTTCTTCACTTAGTAAGTTGTAAGTGATGCTAAATTCACTATGTAGAAATTTAAAGAGGTAGAAGATGAAGAGTTTAAGAAATGTATTGTTGGTCATATACTTAGTAACAATGTGGGGAGTATATCTTTCTTTTTTTGCTTTCCCAAAGGATTCTAGCCAACTCTATTAGTTCAATGTTTCTTTCCCTAGACTTCAAATGAACAAAAACAAATACTGATTAAGCCAGAGGAATACAGACTCCCTATTCCTCCCCAAACAGGTACAAAGACGCAGAAAAATCAAAGTCCGTTTTCTCACTAAGCATTATAGATGCTCACCATTATAACATAACTTAAAAATAATTATAAGATAGCAAAAATCATCCCATATGTTTAAGGTTAATGGGGATTTCCTGTAGTCTCCATTTTCATTGATGACTTATAGAGAAATTATGCTAAAAATGAATATTGCTGGGATACTAGGGATACTAGAGGTAGCAACCCATATTGATCAACAGATAAAAATAAAAGAATATTTTTTTTCAACAGATGTCATAATCAGGCACCTGGGGAAAGAAGCCATAAAGAAGCCATTGTAGCTACAACCAAAAAACACCCCACAAAACACCTTACATTATTCTCCCATGCCTAGCACACACACTTCTTCCAGAAAGTTCTTTAATATCCATCACTAACTGGAGGAAAATTCACATATGAATACCTGCATCACTCTGTATATTTCCATTTTTCCATACCCCATCAAATTCTTTGTATAAGTATGTTGTTAGTAGCTCCCAAAGGTAGGGGACAAACATGTCCATGATATTCTATTTAACTTAGCAATTACCAAAAGAAAATAATATATTTTGTGTGGTAGTGGGTTCTCAATAATCCAGAAATATAGGAAAATATTTTAGTTTCAGGCATTCATTGGAATATATGGCCTAGTTAGTGAAAACAAGACATTTTCATAAATATGTATAATATTGAAGATAGAGTAAGGCATAATCCATTGGCAAAAGAATTGGTAGCTAACAGGAAAAGCTGCTAAACTATCCCAGCAACAGTACATTTCAGGGGATATTTCAATAATTAGAAGAATTTGATTTTGGAAGATTACTCAAAGCTCATATCAAAGGCCCATCTCAAAATCAGAAAATGCATTCTAATTAAAGAAATTCAAAATGCCTTTCAGTTTCTCTGTGTATGTTAATTCAAATATATATTTCCCTTCTATTAAGAAAAATACACTTTTATGGATAACATGCCTAAACTTTTATTTTCAAAAATATGATACATTTCTTTTTTTAATATAATTTTTTTTTTATTTTTAGAAAAAATTTCCATGGTTATATGATTCATGTTTTTACTTTCCCCTTTACCTTCTCAAATTCCCCACCCCCCCAACATAGCCAACAGGCATTTCCACTGGTTTTAACATGTGTCATCAATCAAGACTTATTTACATATTATTAATAGTTCCCCAATCATGTCCTCAACAACCAACGTGTTCAAGTAATTGTTTTTCTTCTGTGTTTCCTCTCATGTAGTTCTTCCTCTAAATGTGGGTAGTGTTCTTTTCCATAAATCCCTCAGAATGTCCAAGGTCATTGCATTGCTGCTAGTACAGACATCCATTACATTCGATTTTACCACAGTGTATCAGTCTCTGTGTACAATGTTCTTCTGGCTCTGCTCCTTTCACTCTGCATTGATTCCTAGAGGTCATTCCAGTTCACATGTAACTCCTCCAGTTTATTATTCCTTTTAGCACAATAATATTCCATCACTAACAGATACCACAATTTGTTAATCCATTCCCCAATTGAAGGGCATACACTCACTTTCCAGTTTTTTGCCACCACAAAGAGCCCAGCTATATTTTTGTTCAAATATTTTCATCTATGATCTCTTTGGGGGTAAAAACCCAGCAATCGTATAGCTGGATCAAAGGGCAGGCATTCTTTTATCTCTCTTTGGGCATAATTTCAAATTGCCATCCAGAATCCTTAGATGAGTTGACAACTCCACTAGAAATGCATTAATGTCCCAATGTTGGCACATCCCCTCCAACATTCATTACTCTTCCCTGCTATCACTTTAGCCAATCTGCTACATGTGAGGCAATACCTCAAAGTTGTTTTGATTTGCATTTCTCTAATTATTAAAGATTTAGATCACTTTCTCATGTGCTTATTGATACTTTTGCTTTCTTTATCTGAAAATTTCCTGTTTATGTCCCTTGCTCATTTATCAATTGGGGAATGGTTTGATTTTTTATATAATTTATTTAGTTCCTTGTATATTTGAATAATTAGACCTCTGTCAGAATTTTTCATTATAAATATTTTTCCCAATTTGTTGTTTCCCTTCTGATTTTGGTTGCATTGTTTTTGTTTGTACAAAATCTTTTTAATTTAATATAACCAAAATTATTTATTTTACATTTTGTAATTTTTTCTAACTCTTTCTTGGTTTTAAAATCTTTCCTTTCCCAAAGTTCTGACAAGTATGCTATTCTGTGTTCACTTAATTTACTTACAATTTCCTTCTTTATATTCAAATCATTCACCCATTCTAAATCTATTCTGGTATAGGGTGTGAGATGATGATTTAAACCTAATCTCTCCCATATTATTTTCCAACTTTCCCAGCAGTTTTTTTCAAATAGTGGATTTTTGTCCCAAAAGTTGGGCTCTTTGGTTTCATCATACACTGTTTTGCTCACGTCACTTACCCCAAGTCTATCCTAGCGATACTTCCTTCTGTCTCTTATCCAGTACCATATTGTTTTGATGACCACTGCTTTATAGTATAGCTTAATATTTGTTGCTGCTAGGCCCCCTTCCTTCACATTTTTTTTCATTATTTCCCGTGATATTCTTGATCTTTTGTTCTTCCAAATGAACTTTCTTATAGTTTTTTTCTAATTCAGTAAAAAAAGTTTTTGGTAGTTTGATAAGTATTGCACTAAATAAGTAAATTAATTTGGGTAGAATGGTCATTTTTATTATATTAGCTCATCCTACCCATGAGCAGTCAATGTTTTTCCAAGTTTTTAGATATAGTTTTAATTGTTTGGAAAGTGTTTTATAGTTGTGTCCTTATAATTCCTGTGTTTGTTTTGGTAGATAGATCCCTAAATGTTTTATATTGTATAGGGTGATTTTAAATGGTGTTTCTCTTTCTAACTCCTACTGCTCTAATGTATTGGAAATCCATAGAAATGCTGATGATTTATGTGCATTTATTTTGAATCCTACAACTTTGCTAAAGTTGTTGATTATTTCTTCTAGCAAAAATCACCCTATACAATTTCTTTTTCTTCTCTAATTGCTATTGCTAGTTTTTCTAGTACACTGTTAAATAATAGAGGTAATAATGGGCATGCTTGTTTCACATCTGATCTTATTGAGAAGGCTTCTAATTTATCCACACTGCATATGATGCTTGTTCATGGTTTAAGATATATACTGTTTATTATTTTTAGTAAAGATCCTTCTATTCCTATACTATCTAGTGTTTTTAATAGAAATGGATGTTGTATATTATCAAAGGCTTTTTCAGCATCTATTGAGATAATCATGTGGTTTTTGTTGGTTTTCTTGTTGATATGGTCAATTATGTGGATGATTTTCCTAATGTTAAACCATCCTTGCATTCCTGGTATAAATCCCACCTGATCATGATGGATATCCCTCTTGATTGCTTGCTGGAGACATTTTGCCAGTATTCTATTTAAGAATTTTTGCATCTATGATCATTAAAGAGATTGGTCTGTAATTTTCTTTCTCTGTTTTTGATATACCTGGCTTTGGGATAAGTACCATATTTGTGTCATGAAAGGAATTTGGTAGGACTCCTTCTTTGCTTATTATATCAAATAATTCATATAGTATTGGGATTAGTTGTCCTTTGAATGTTTGATTGATTTCACTTGTGAATCCATCAGGTCCTGGAGATTTTTTCTTAGGGACTTCTTTGATGGCTTGTTCAATTTCTTTTTCTGATATTGGATTATTTAGGCTTTCTATTTCTTCTGTTGTTAACCTTGGCAATTTATATTTTTGTAAGTATTTATCCATATCACCTAGATTGCTATATTTATTGCCATATAATCATGCAAAATAGTTTTTAATGATTATCTTAATTTCCTCTTCATTAGAGGTGAGGTCTCCCTTTTCATCTTTGATACAGTTAATTTGGATTTCTTTTTTCCTTTTTTTTATTACATTGGCCATTACTTTGTCTATTTTATGTTTTTTTTTCAAAATGCCAGCTTCTAGTCTTATTTATTAATTCAATAGTTCTTTTACTTTCGATTTTATTAATTTCTCCCTTGGTTTTTAGTATTTCTAATTTAGTTTTCATCTGAGAATTTTTAATTTGTTCATTTTCTAGATTTTTTAAGTTGCATACCCAATGCATTAGCCTCTGCCCTCCCTAATTTGTTAATATATGCACTCACTGATATAAATTTTCCCCTTAGAACTGTTTTGACTGTGTCCCATAGGTTTGGGTAAGATGTCTCATCATTGTCATTGTCTTCAATGAAATTATTAATAGTTTCTATGATTTGTTCTTTCACTAAATTATTTTGGAGAATCCTATTATTTAATTTCCAATTAGTTTTTGGTTTGCCTCTCCATGTATTCTTTCTAAAAACTATTTTTACTGCATTATGATCTGAGAAGGTTACATTTATTATTTCTGCTTCATTGCATTTGTTTGCCATGTTTCTGTGTCCTATTACATGGTCTATCTCTGTGAATGTTCCATGTGCTGCTGAAAAGAAGGTGTATTTCTTTTTGTTCCCATTTATTTTTCTCTATATATCTATTACCTCTAATT
>NC_058130.1:443461659-443479947 GCF_016433145.1 Gracilinanus agilis | reverse complement strand
CATTACTGTCCTGGTTTTGTGGTGATATTTTAATCTTGGTTAGAGAGAATTCTGATTCTCATGGTGATATGCAGCACCTCTGATTTACTCCTCCATCTTGGCTCCACCCCTGGAAGAACTATAATATTATTCTCAAATTTGAGTAGACAATTTTGATTAATAAGATACAAAGTCACTTAAAATCTTTCCTAAATCCTTAATGAGCTTTCACCATTATTTATTTTTTACAAAATAAATAATTGCTGACATTCATGGTAATATGCAGGACATAATGATAAAATTGGAAATGATAATATAGTAATATTTAATTTTAAATTAAAAATATTAAACTTGAATTAAAGGGTTCCATGCAATGATTTACCTTCCTATTTGCATGTAATTCTCTCACACTAATAATAACAATATAATAAACAAACGTTTTTGAGTTTTTAAGTATTCTAACCACATGAAGATTCTGCTTCAAATCAGGAGAAAATGTATTATGAAAATGAACAAAATACACTAATGAAGTATTATGCAAGTAAAATATAACTTTTAAAAGAAATTGATTTATAAAATTGCAATTTTTAATTTAATTATTACAACACGCAGCATTTTTAAAATGTTGACAAAAATGTTTTATTATCATCAAGTAAAGCTGGAAGTGCATCTTAGATGCTTTGCAGTCCATTCATTAAATTCTTTTTGTAACTAGTAGCTTGAAGGCAAGTGGCGTAAGGTTTTTCAAATAACTTTAGCATCTGAAACAGGATGTTGCATAGACAATTAAACATTCAAATACATATTCAGTACAACAGCTGAATGGCTAGACAGTGCCTAGGGGCTATATGACTAGATGTCTAAAAAGCAAGAGGAGAATATGAAACACCTCATTGATTCAACCAAGGATCTGGAGAACAGAGCTAGAAGAGACAACTTAAGAATTATTGGTTTACCAGAACATCATGATAAAAGAAAAAGTTTAGATAGCATTTTACAAGAAATTATTGGAGAAAATTGCTCAGAAATTCTTGAACAAGAGGGAAAAGTGGAAACTGACAGGATCCACAGATCACCTCCTACATTTAATCCACAACTGATAACTTCCAGGAATATTATAGCCAAATTCAAAAACTACCAGACCAAATTAAAAATATTACAAGCTGCCAAAAAGAAGTCATTCAGATATCAGGGAATCACAGTTAGGATAACACAGGATCTGGCTGCATCTGCATTGAAGGACCGGAAGGCATGGAACACAACATTCAGGAAAGAAAGAGAAGTGGGTCTACAACCAAGAATCAACTATCCAGCCAGACTAAGTATATTATTGCAGGGGAAAGTATGGTCATTCAATAAAATTGAGGACTTCCAAACATTCATCAAGAAAAAACCAGACTTAAACAGAGAGTTTGCTGCCCAAACCCAGAACTCAAGGGAATCAACATAAGGTAATTTAGAGAATGGGGGAAGGAGAAAAAAATATTCTTTTCTTTAAGGGACACAACAAGTTCAATCAATTTATATCCCAAGAAGAAAAGAAGGTATTGGCAAATATTAAAAATTATTATTACCAACAGGGTAACTAGAAGAAATTTACATAGAGGGAACAGGGACAAACTGTATAGGATGAAATGTCAAGAGATATATAAATATATATGTATGTATGTATGTATAAATATATACAAAACTGGGGGGAAGAAGATAACAATAAGAATAAAAGGAAAGCAAACAAAAAGGAATAAATTTATGTTCCATGAAGAAGAACGTGGGATTAACAGGGAAAATAACAAAACACTGTAAGTGTAAAGAGGTTAGAGAGAGGGAATATTCCATACTTAAGTGCACTGAAATCAATTTAGAGAAGAACAATCAGATCCATAGGGGCAGAAAATTGATTCATGTCCTATAGAGAAGTAGAAGGGTAACAAAGGGACTGGTAGGGAGGGAAGCAATACTAAGGAGGGAGAGGGCTTGGGAGGGGAGAACCTCATGGCTTTAAAGCACAATAAGAAGGAAATGAAAAGTGAGGGGGAGAAAGGGAAGTACAACAATGGAGGGGATTATAGGAACTGACTAAAAACAAAACACTGGTATAGAAGGAAACGGTTAAAGAAGAAAGGACAGGACTAGGAGAGAGAATCAAAATGTCTGGGAATGCAGGGTTGATAATTATAACTTTGAATGTGAATGGGATGAACTCAACCATAAAATGGAAACAAATAGCTAAGTGGTTTAGAAACCACAACCCAACTATATGTTGTTTAAAAGAAAAACACCTCAGACAGACAGACAGACATAGAATGAAAATGAGAGGATGGAGCAAAATCTTTTGGACTTCAAATGGGAAAAAGAAGGCAGGGTGGCTATCATGATCTCTGACAGAGCAAAAATAAAAATAGATAAGGTTAAAAGAGATAGGGAAGGTTATCACATCCTATTAAAAGGCAGTATAAACAATGAAGAAATATCAGTACTCAATATGTATGCACCAAACAATATAGCTTCCAAATTTCTAAAGGAGAAGCTCAAGGATGAAATAGATAGCAAAACCATACTAGTGGGCAACTTGAACCTTCCCCTATCAGATCTAGATAAGTCAAACCAAAAAATAAATAAGAAGGAGATGAGAGGTGAATGAAATCCTAGAAAAATTAGAGGTAATAGATATATAGAGAAAAATAAATGGGAACAAAAAGAAATACACCTTCTTTTCAGCAGCACATGGAACATTCACAAAGATAGACCATGTAATAGGACACAGAAACATGGCAAACAAATGCAATGAAGCAGAAATAATAAATGTAACCTTCTCAGATCATAATGCAGTAAAAATAGTTTTTAGAAAGAATACATGGAGAGGTAAACCAAAAACTAATTAGAAAATTCAATAATATGATTCTCCAAAACAATTTAGTGAAAGAACAAATCACAGAAACAATTAATAATTCCATTGAAGACAATGACAATGATGAGACATCTTACCCAAACTTATGGGATGCAGCCAAAGCAGTTCTAAGGGGGAAATTGATATCACTGAGTGCATATATTAACAAATTAGGGAGGGCAGGGGTTAATGAAATGGGCATGCAACTTAAAAAACTTAGAAAATGAACAAATTAAAAATCCTCAGAATTAGAAATACTAAAAATCAAAGGAGAAATTAATAAAATTGAAAGTAAAAGAACTATTGAATTAATAAATAAGAGTAGAAGCTGATATTTTGAAAAAACAGATAAAATAGACAAAGTACTGCTTAATCTAATTTAAAAAAGGAAAGAAGAAAACCAAATTAATAGTATCAAAGATGAAAAAGGAGACCTCACCTCTAATGAAGAGGAAGTTAAGGCTATCATTAAAAAATTTTGCCCAATTATATAGCAATTAATTAAGTAATCTAGGTGATATGGATGAATATTTGCAAAAATATAAATTGCCTAGATTAATAGCAGAAGTAATAGAATACTTACGTAATCCAATGCTGAAAAAGCCTTTGACAAAATACAACATCCATTCCTACTGAAAACACTAAAAATTATAGGAATAGAAGGTTCTTTCCTAAAAATAATAAACAGTATATATCTTAAACCATAAACAAGCATCATATGCAATGGGGATAAATTAGAAGCCTTTCTATTAAGATCAGGTGTGAAACAAGGATGCCCATTATCACCTCTTTTATTTAACATTGTAGTAGAAACAGTAGCAGTAACAATTAGAGAAGGAAAAGAAATTGAAGGTATTAAAATTGGCAAGGAGGAGACTAAGCTGTTACTCTTTGCAGATGATATGATGGTATACTTAAAAAATCCTAGAGAATCAACTAAAAAGCTAGTAGAAATAATCAACAACTTTAGCAAAGTTGCAGGATACAAAATAAATGCACATAAATCATCAGCATTTCTATATATTTCCAAAACATCACAACTGCAAGAGGTAGAAAGAGAAACACCATTTACAATTACCCTAGATAATATAAAATACTTAGGAATCTATCTACCAAAACAAATATAGGAATTATACGAACATAACTACAAAACACTTTCCAAAAAAAATAAAACTAGATCTAAACAATTGGAAAAACATTGAGTGCTCATGGGTAGGATGAGCTAACGTAATAAAAATGATCATTCTACCTAAATTAATTTACTTATTTAGTGCCATACCTATCAAACTACCAAAAACTTTTTTTACTACATTAGAAAAAAACTATAACAAATTTCATTTGGAAGAACAAAAGGTCAAGAGTATCAAGGGAAATAATGAAAAAAAATGTGAAGGAAGTTGGCTTAGCAGTACCAGATATTAAGCTATACTATGAATCAGCAGTCATCAAAACAATATGGTACTGGCTAAGAGACAGAAGGGAGGATCAGTGGAATAGACTTGGGGTAAGTGATGTCAGCAACACAGTGTATGATAAACCCAAAGAGCCCAACTTTTGGGACAAAAATCCACTATTTGACAAAAACTGCTGGGAAAATTGGAAAACAATATGGGAGAGATTAGGTTTAGATCAACATCTCAAACCATACACCAAGATAAATTCAGAATGGGTGAAAGACTTAAATATAAAGGTGGAAACTGTAAGTAAATTAGGTGAACACAGAATAGTATACTTGTCAGATCTCTGGGAAAGGAAAGATTTTAAAACCAAACAAGAGTTAGAGAAAATTACAAAATGTAAAATAAACAGTTTTGATTATATTAAATAAAAAGGTTTTGTACAAAGAAAAACAATGTAGCCAAAATCAGAAGAGGAACAACAAATTGGGAAAAAATCTTTATAACAAAAAATTCTGACAGAGGTCTAATTACTCAATTGTACAAGGAGCTAAATCAATTGTATAAAAAATCAAGCCATTCCCCAATTAATAAATGGGCAAGAGACATGAATAGGCAATTTTTCAGATAAAGAAATAAAAAGTATCAATAAGCACCTGAGAAAGTGTTCTAAATCTCCAATCATTAAATAAATGCAAATCAAAACAACTCTGAGGTACCACCTCATACCTAGCAGAATGGCTAAAATGATAGCAGAGGAGAGTAATGAATGTTGGAGGGAATGTGGCAAAATTGGGACCTTAATGCACTGCTGGTGAAGTTGTGAACCCATCCAACCATTCTGGATGGCAATTTGAAACTATTCCCAAAGAGTGATTAATGAATGCCTGCCCTTTGATCCAGCCATACCATTGCTGCGATTATACCCAAAAGAAATGATAGATAAACAGACTTGCACAAAAATATTTATAGCTGCACACTTTGTGGTGGCAAAAAACTGGAAAATAAGGGTATGCCCTTCAATTGGGGAATGGCTGAACAAATTGTGGTATATGTTGGTGATGGATTACTATTGTGCTCAAAGGAATAATAAACTGGAGGAATTCCATGTGAACTGGAAAGACCTCCAGGAACTGATGTAGAGCAAATGGAGTGGAGTCAGAAGAACATTGTACACAGAGACTGATATACTGTGGTAAAATCGAATGTAATGGATGTCTGTACTAGCAGCAATGCAATGATCCAAGACAATTCTGAGGGATTTATGGAAAGGAACACTACCCACATTCAGAGGAAGAACTACAGGAGTAGAAAGACAGAAGAAAAACAACTGCTTGGACACTTGGGTTGATGAGGAAATGATTGGGGATGTAGACCTGAAAAGTCCACACCCATGTATCTCTCAATTATGTGTAAATAAGTCTTGACTGACCACACATAATAAAACCAGTGAAAATGCAAATTGGCTACAGTGGAGGGGGGCCGCTGGTTGAGGGGGTGAAGGGGAAAGTAAAAACATGACTCATGTAACCATGGAAAATTTTTCTAAAAATAAAAAATTATTTAAAAAAAGCAAGAGTCTACCCCCAATCATATCCCTACCCCAGGTATCTACCCCAAATCATTTATTAGATTGTAAATTGTTCCTTAAGTGCATACTGACCACTTTCCTTCATGTTTAGTGGTGACACAGCAAAGCATTCCCTAATATGTTGTACCCACACAATGTCCTGTCCCATTCATTCTCTTCCTCAGTTCTCTGGCCAAATATTTCAAAATGCTGCCACAATGGTGCCAGTGGACCTTGAAATGATTTCTGTTTTTTATGGTTTGGGTTTCAGAAGAAGAGAATGAGAGTGAGGGTGAGCTCTATTTGCAGAAAGGTGTCTTTCCCTTCTACCTCTATTCACAATGAATTTTTTTAGCCTTTGGCTCAAATCATTGGATTATCAAGTACAGCCTAGTATGACAAGACAGTGGAAGAAGTACCTTTTGAACTCATAGTAAATGTTAGCTAATTTTTTAGCCTTCCCTCATTTTCTGATCATAGACTATGGAGATTGCAAAAGTTGCTTTATCTCAGGCAAATTATTTTCTGATTTGAAGATATTTGAGAGGCTCAACAAGTGTGTATGTCTCCATTTTATTTTTCACATAACCTGGAAATCCACACTGTGTAAATTAAAACAGTTTCAGCCTTACCTGTTTAGACAGTTTTTTTGGACTTAAAAATGTCAAAAATGGGTGAAGTGACTACTATTTCTGCAAGATTTAGTTCAGTGATTCCCAAAGTGGGCATCACTGCCCCCTGGTGGGTGCTGCAGTGATCCAGGGGGCAGTAATGGCCACAAGTGCATTTGGGGGTGGTGAATAACGTAAGGGGGTGGTGATAGTATGTGACAAGGGGCGCTAAATAATATTTTTTTCTGGAAAGAGGGAGGTAGGCCAAAAAATTTGGGAACCACTGGTTAATTGGACCAAAATGATTGCCACAAGAAAGTGGCACAAAGAACTTGGAAACCATCTCAGGCAGCAGGCATTTGATGCTTTTCGAGGAAAACAGCTATGGAAGTCAAGGGCAACACTAGTTTCATGTATGAGCTTTTTGGTGAAAAATTATAGAAGCAGTCAATGGAAGAGTGTAAGTAGTATATCTTTTAAAACAATTAACTATATAAGTGACCAAAACTTTAAGAGACAATCGATAATGAACTAGACTTGATATTGGGAATGATGGGGAAAATAGTTTAAAGAAGGCGTTTGAGAAATGATATAGCATTTTCAGTGCAAATGAATTATTAATGATATTAAAAATGCCATGGCTCTAAATAATAAAACTTCAACATCTCACAAGAAGGTCAATTGCAGATGATCTAAAAGACAATGAAAGGAAACATCATGGTAAATCACAACTTCTTATTACTCAAAGGCATCTCTAAGAGTTATGAGTTGTCCTCTGGCTTCAATGGAGGATATTTTCATACCAGGAGTTCTCTAGATTAATAAAACCATAGGTTCAGACTTAAGAAAGAAATGAAAGAAAATAGGTAAAACTGTCTTTTTGAAACTTTCCTTAAGCTTCAAGAAAAAGTTATTAATCTAGCTTTTCAGATTATTAACTTATCCAAGTAGTCTTCTGACACTGTGGGATCATAAGATGAATTCAAATTATATTCACCATTCAAAAAAATTTTGTATCTATCCATATTTAGACATTCTTCCTATTCTTCAGAAGCCCCCTTCTACTTTTCTACATATCAGTAAACCAAAGGTTATTAATTTTTGTACTTAATTAATTCTTTTGTATGTTTTATGAGGTATATGTTTCCAAATAATGACCCTGTTCTCAGAATGCAATGAAGTATATAATAAAAGGTAACAAAATAATGATAGAGAAATTAAATTATATCTATGTGTTTGTATATTGTTATGAACATGTATATATGATTAAAACATTGTACAGCATTGTTCACCGACAAATTATTGTTGCAAAAGTACAACTTCTGCACATTACTTTTTAATGGTGATGTATCCATTAAGGCTCTGAAACATGTAAAATAGATTTCTATAGAGAGACAGCAACATGGTGGTTAGACAGTTAGATGGCTAGATGTTTAGACAACATTTAGAAAACATCTTGAAGACTAGATGCCCAAATGTCTAGATGTCTAGATGGAATCTAGATGACTAGACAGTGGCTATATGGAAAGCAGATGTCTAGACATCTAGATAGCTAAGCACCAGTTATACAGTTTTCTTTCCTTTTCCTCTCTTTTCATTTCTTTTCATCTCCTTTCTTTTCATTTTTTCTTTCTTTTTTGTATTCTTTTTCTTTCCTTCTCTTTTTTCTTTCCTTTTCTTTCTTATCTTCTCTTTTTCTTTTTTTAATTTTCTTTTCCATCTTTTTCTTTCTTTTCTTTCTTCTTCTCTCTCTTCCTTTAAAACTCATCTCAAGGACTTTATGGCTAAAATGGCCACAGAGGAGAAGCAAGAGTCTCCTTCTTTTGACAACCAACCAATATAAAGGGGCCCAAAAGGACAAAAATCAAAATCAGATGAGTGAAGGGGGTCTACCATTGGGAGAAGCCTTAAGGTAGGCAGGGTTTGGGCATTTCCATGTTATAAGGGGGTAAAATTGCACCTTCCAAAGCACAAGCTGATCATCCCTCTCCAATTCCTCCTACCACAATAGAGTCAGAGAGAATGCTGGGGCAATCTCTAGGTTCTCAGGGGGGTGGGCTGAGGGCACCACAGACTTACCCCTCAGCAGTGATACTTTTGACCCAAGCCTGAGGAATGCAAAGCTTGGGCACAGAGATAGGGCAGAGAGGGGCTGCCCACAGCAAATGCAGTGGAGACTGGAAAAATAAGCCTCAGGGCCAAAACTACTCTGTAGCTCCATACACAGAGAGCTGCCTTACCTGCTCACTCAAAATTGTGGCTGGGAAGGGAAGAGAAATCTAACATAACAATGGCCACCAATACCCAAGAACTACAATCTACAACAAAAAAAAATTTTTAAAGACCCTCAGACATTGGATTAACTTCTATAGTAAATAACAGCAGAGTACAGAAATGAAAGCAGAGAGCAACAAACAAGCAAACACATCCACACTTTCTAAAAAAAGGAAATTTATCACAAACTCTTGAAGAACTCAAAAGGGAATTCAAGAACCAAATAAGAAAAATGGAAGGAACCTGGCAAGAAATGTAGGAAATAGAAATGCAAGTAATTCAAAAAGTAAATAACAATTTAAAAGACAGAATATCCCACTTGGAAAAAGAAGCTCAAAAATCAAATGAAGTGATAAGCAGATTGGAGACCAGAATTGACTTGCTAGAAGTCATCAAAAGTACGGTAGACGAAACCAAAAATAAAAATCAAAAGATCATAGCTGGAAAGCAGTCGTTAAAGAGTAGAATTGGGCAAATGGAAGCTAATGATCTCACAAGACAGCAAGAATTAATAAAGCAAAATCAAAAGAATGACAAAATATAAGGAAACACAAAACATTTCACTGAAAAGATGAAAGACCTGGAGAAGAAATCTAGGAGAGACAATTTGAGAATCATTGCTCTATCAGAAAACAGGGGCCTTACTCACTACAAGAAATTATCCAAGAAAACTACCCTGTTATTCTTGAACAAGAGGGCAAAATAGTCATTGAAAGAGTTCATAGATCACCCTCTACATTAAATCCTCAAAAGACATCTCCCAGGAATGTAATTGCCAAATACAAGAGCTTCCAAACTAAGGAGAAAATATTGCAAGAAAACAGAAAAAGACAGTTCAGATATCAAGGAGCCCCAAACAGGATTGCACGGGATCTGGAAGCCTCCACACTAAAGGACTGCAAGGATTGTAATATGATATTCAGAAGGAAAAGAGAATTGAGTCTACAACCAAGGATCACCTACTCATCAAAATGACTATATATTTCTAAGAGAAAATATTGGCATTTAACAAGATAGAGGATTTTCAAATGTTTCTAAAGAAAAGACAAGAACTAAGTGGAAAATTTGGCATCTACATCCAAAATTCAAGAGAAACATGAAAAGGTAAATAAGAAAGAGGAGGAAAATATTATTTTTAAGTACTTCAATAAGATGAAATTGTTTATATTCCTATATGGAAAAAGGATACTTGTAATTCCTAAAAACTATTTTCACTCTCATAGTAGATAGAAGAATTATTCAAAGGCAGAGTTTGAGGTACTAAGTGGTTTAAGATGATTTGTAAGAAGGGGGGTGGGAATAGAAGATGACACCAAGAGTACCTTGAAGGAAAAAGAAAAATAATATAATTTAACCCATAAAAAGAGGTATATGGCAGGTGAAGTGGAAGAATACTATTATAAGAATTAGAAGAAGAGAGTGCTAATTGGTTATATTTAAGCCTTATTTTCAGTGGAATCAATTCTGAGAGGGAAGCGCAGCTATATTCATTGGGGTATAGAATTTTATCTTACCCTACAGGGAAGCTGAGAAGGGAAATCCAAATGGAGGGAGAGGAGCAGGGAGTATCAAAAGGAAGAAAAAGGTAAGGGGGAGGGAATTGAATAGACCTTAAAGAAAAATAAGAGGAAAATAAGAAGGGAGTGGGTGGGAAGGAAAGTAAAATAAGGGTGGGGATTAGGTATACTGATTAAAAGTATAAAACTATTGTATAAAGAAATAGTGAAAGAAGAAAAAGCAAGACTAGGGGAGGAAATCAAAATGATGGGGAATACACAGGTGGTAAACATAACTCTGAATGTGAATAGGATGAACTCACTCATAAAATGGCAGGAGTCACACTCATGATATATGACAAAGCCAAAGTAAAAATAGATCTGATTAAAAGAGATAGGGAAATTAATCACATTCTGATAAAAGACAGTATAGCCAATGAAGAAATAGCAGTACTCAACAGGTATGCACCAAATGGTATAGCATCCAGATTTTTAAAGGACAAACTACTGGACCTTAAGGAGGCAATAAGTAGTAAAATTATACTAGTAAGGGACCAGAACCTCCCTCTATCAGATCTAGATAAATCAAACCAAAAACAAACAAGCAAATGAATAAATGAATAAATAAGTAAGATAGAGGTAAGAGATGTGAATTAAATCTTAGAAAAAAAGAGTTAACAGATATAGGGAGAAAAAAGAAGTAGGGACAAAAAGGAATACACCTTCAGCAACAAATTGTATATTCACAAAATCTGATCATGTAACAGGGCATAAAAACATTACGAACAAATGGAAAAATGCATAAATGACAAATGCAACTTTTTCAGATCATCATGCAATAAAATTGTAATTAGTAAGAGTACATAGAGAGGTAAATGAAAAATTAATTGGAAATTAAACAATATGATTCTCCAAAAGTGGTTAGTTAAAGAACAAATCATAAAAGCAATTAATCATTTCATTGAAGAAAATAACAATAAGGGGACATCATATCAAAATCAATGGGATGCAGCCAAAGCAATACTTAGAGGAAAATTTATATCCCTGAGTGCATATATCAACAAATCAGAGAGGAAAAGGGTCAATGAATTGGGTACACAAATTAAAAAAAAAACTAGAAATAGAACAAATTAAAAATCCCTAAATAAAAACTAAATTCAAATCCTAAAAGTCAAAGAAGAAATTAATAAAATTGAAAGTAAAAGATCTATTGAATTAATAAATAAGACCAGGAGCTGGTACTTTGAACAAACAAATAAAATAGATAAAGTACTGCTTAATCTAATAAAACAAGGAAAGAAGAAAATCAAATTAATAGTATCAAAGATGAATAGGGCAACCTCACCTCTAAAGAAGAGGAAATTAAGTCAATTAATTAACTAATTAATTGTTTGGAATGATTTTGCCTAATTATATGGCAAAAAAACCAAAAAGCAATCTAGGTGTAATGGATGAATATTCATAAAAATACAAATTACCTAGATTAACAGAAGAAGAAATAAAACACTTAATTAATCCTATATCAGAAAGAGAAATTGACAAAGCTATCAAAGAACTTCCTAAGAAAAAATCCCCAGGGCCAGATGGATTTACATGTGAATTCTATCAAACATTTAAAGAACAACTAATTCCAATACTATACAAATTATTTGACAAAATAAACAAAGAAGGAGTTTTACCAAATTCCTTTTATGACACAAATATGGTACTGATTCCAAAGTCAGGCAGATCAAAAACAGAGAAAGAAAACTATAGAACAATCTGCTTAATGAACATAGATGCAAAACTCATCTCAAGCATCATCTTCTACATGAAACTTTTTTCTTATTTCTTCTATTTAACTATTATGTATTTATTCTCTTTACATTTAATCTTTATGCAACTATGCATTTATTTATCTCCTCCATTAGAAGGTAAAGTTCTTTTTGAGTAAGGATGTATAAATATCTTTTCTTTTGTAGTCATCATCATCATTACCATCACTATTTTATCTCTCTTCCATTTAGATATCTTTGGTCTTAACATTAACCTGAGTTTAACACTCTCATTTTGAAGTAGAATTTGGAAGAAGAGCCTTTATTGCCTTTTAAATTAATTCCAGTTGACTTGTGATGCAGGAAGTCCATAATTTATGAATGGATCATAGTTCAAAAGGTCAAGATAACTTAATTCATTATTGAAAATAGGAAATATATTCAAATAGAAAAATTTAATTTTCTTTTTTAATATGAGCTTATTTTACTCAGTAAATCTGGAATTAGTATATATTTGGTATTATAAATATTGATTTCTTTAATATTTTGGTTATAGAACTAGAAAGCAGTTGTATTCAAGAAGATATTTTTCTGAGAATTTCTTAATTTAGGTATGCATAACTTGGGTGCACCTTGCAATAGGACTTTAAACTTTTGTTATATAATCTGTTCCTAAACATCTTTTATAGACAGACCTAGAAGTAAAAATTGGACTTGAACTCTTCAAAAGGTGGATTTTTGTCCTCTCTCAGATACTTCTTTAATATAGGTCTATGAAAGAGACATTTGGGTCAACTTCAAATATTCTAGAAGTCTTTGTTTTGTTGTAGTAGTTGTTGTTTACTTTTTATTTTATTTTTATTTTTGCCTTTCTTTGAATGTTCTTTTTTCTCAAGTCCTATTTAGGAATCATTTTTGCTGAGACATCAATTGATAGCTAAGATGTTATTGATAATTAATATAAAGCATGACTCTTCATAAGAATAGTCTAAATGTAATTTGAAAACTTAAAATTAAAAGTTGTCTCAGTCATAAAAGTGAATTGGCAAGTGAAAAAATTAGTATTTTTTGGCCAGATAGTTCCACTTCTCTATCTCTTTACACTGATCTCCCCATTTATTCTCAAACCTAGACTGAGAGGTTGTAGAATAGAGGGTGAGTTCCTTGTGAAATTTTTTTAAATCTGTTTTATTTCACACAGAATAAATGCTGAATAACTTTTTATGCCATTACTCTTCTTTTTGTAAAATGTATAGTTGAGAATTTGATAAATATACATATGCTTAAAGAATCCAAAAATAATGATGATAATTATGAATATTTCATCTTCATTTCAATCATTTGCTTATGACAAAACAATGGAACTGTCATCAAGAATATCTGAGTACAACTCTGACCTCAATTACTGTTATATGATCTTGG
This sequence comes from Gracilinanus agilis, assembly GCF_016433145.1. Lineage (NCBI taxonomy): Eukaryota > Metazoa > Chordata > Mammalia > Didelphimorphia > Didelphidae > Gracilinanus > Gracilinanus agilis. The sequence continues at coordinate 443,466,557 of NC_058130.1, read as the reverse complement.
TCAAATGATCCTCTGTTTCCCTCAATTTCTTAAATTTTAAATGAGGTTAATAATATAAGGTAACAAACAGGTTTACTATATGGATTTAATTAAGTAATATTTATAAAACACTTCAAAGTGTCTGGCACAGGGTAGGAGCTTATGATGATAATGGTCATGATGATGATGGTGATTCTATTGACTACACATATTAAGTTTATGTAAAGTAATGAAAGTTCATTCACTAATAGCTCATGTTTCTCCCTACGTAAAGCATTCTCTGCTTTTTCTGTTTCAACTTCTGAGCATTAGCGCCATTGCTCTGGCTTCCATTTCAAAATTCCTGACTACTCTTAAGTGTGGATACATCTATTTTAACTTTTTATCATGGGCATGACATACATGCTATTCTACTTATCCTTTTACTATATATATGACTATATCCTCCTCATGTTACATGAAAATTATTAATAATAGTTTTAATAGTAATAAATATTTATGTAGTGATTTAAGGGTTACAAAGTACATTATATCTAATTTTATCCTCACAACAACCTATGAGGGAGATGCTATTATTTCCTGCATTTTATAGAGGAACAAATTAAAATATATAGAAGTTAAATAATTTTCTCAAATATACACAACTAGCAAATGTTTGAGGTTGTATTTGAATTCATCTTCCTATATCCAGCTCCAGTGTTCTTTTTGCCTCATCCACCATCTGTCTTATTTCATGAAACTTATATTAATAAATTTTAAGCATGGCCATCCCTCCCTTACTCTTACCCATGAAAGACAGGTGTCCTGCTATAAAATTGTATAGGAATGTCAAATAACAGTTAGCTATAAGTACTGTCTTCTGACTGGATGACAAAAGCTGATTAATTCTAATTTCCAAGTTATCCAGCTAACATCGTTAATTCTAATAAAAGAAACAAAATCATTTTTATTTTAATATTCCTCCCTTTCTGCATCTGATGATGATTCTTTGTCACAGATAGGAACATAGTTATTCATGTTATATATTTATTATTTTTGTTTCTGTTGGTGAGTAGATGGACAATTAGTCCCATTTCATTGGTAGTTCTGTTGGATAACAGAGGAAACTGCTCAGCTGTAGAAACAGTGGGGCTCACATATTCATCTTGAAGCAATTTCCTAAAATATTTTAGCATCCTAATTTTAGTAGGAAATCATTATCATGATTAAATACATGTATTAATCCAGAGTTGAGAGTTAATTGTTAATGGATTATTTTAATAGTGTATACAACATTATTGTACAACCAATTCTCTAAATATGTTATTTTTCATGATTTGTCCATCATCTTTAGTTTTGATAATTTTTTTTTGTGTGTGTGTGTGAAATGCTAGTTATACATTTTATTTTTTTAATTGAAAATTTTTATTTAATTAATTGATTTAGAATATTTTCCATGGCTACATGATTCATGTTCTTTACCTCTCCTCCTGCCCCCTCCCCACCATAGCCAATGAGTAATTCCACTGGGTTTTACATATGTCATTGATCAAGACCTATTTCCATATTTGCATTGGGTGATTGCATAGATTTTATATTGCCAATAATGTCACAATCAATCTATGTGATCAAACAGTTGTTTTTCTTCTCTGTTTCTACTTCCACAGTTCTTTCTCTGAATATGGATAGTGTTCATAAGTCTCTCAGAACTAACCTGGATAATTTCATTGCTGCTAGTAGAGAAGTCCATTACATCCGATTGTGCCACAGTGTATCCATTAGTGGTACATTTTAGTGACTCATATCTATAATTAGTGGCCAAAATAATTAATCTTGCTTCAATTAAAAGTTTTATATTTATCTACATATACAGGAATGAAACATTGTAGATTTTTACTATAGAATTCTATTAGTTTCTATTACTAAATTTCCTACTTTATCTTTTTAATAGTGATTAATTTTCTTTTTAAGTGTTTATTATTTTTTTAATTCACATATCCTCCAAAGCCTCACTGTGGTTTGCAGGTGAACAGAGTTCTTGAAGGCTATGCCAGTGGAAAACTTTTACAGCTCCTACCAAGTTGGAAAAGCTTTAGGGATACTGGATCCAGTAATGGAGAAGACTCAGTCTTGTAAAGATGAACTTATATGAGTTTGGTAGGGCTCCAAATGAAAAAACAAAAACAAAAAAAGATTGGCATCTAATTAATATTGTGAAGCCAAACAAGACAATCTCTTTAAGGGATCAGGGATACTGATCTGCATGATCCGAGAAACCAATATCAATGAAAATGCAAATCCCAAAATTATGGAGGCTTTAAATGAGTTATAACCTCCTTCTTATGGCAGGAGTATAAAAAAGACATCTTAAAAAGTCATATTGTAAATTGAATTAGAAGTGGTACTCTGAGATTGATCTAAGATTAATACAACTTTTAAAATATGTGTTGGTCCCTTCCTATATTAAAGATAATATCCATTTTTTATTGTTATCAAGCTGATTAAAATATTTTTCTTTCACTTTTTTACATACCATTAGTATATCTGTTCTGTTTGTGTTGAAGTATGACTCATTGGTCATATATTTATCTTCTTCAAGTACATTTTTATTAATAAAATTCTATTTGGCTTTTATTTTGGTGAGTCATTTACTCTATTTTATAAATTATGCTTATGAATTTATAATTCCAACTTAATTTCAACATAGTCATACAAATAAATTTTCTGTTGACTTTTGGACAAATGTTTAAGTGAATATGTAAAGAGATTTTTCATCTTGAAGATTTCTGATCATATGTAAAATATTATACTAAGTGGGAATTTTTAGTAAACTAATTCCAATGTAGTTCCCACCATCACCACCACCACCATTACTGCTAAGTCCATTCCTATTTGTACAAATTCCTATTTACAGTTAATATACTTTTGCAATAAATAGTTTTATTGCCATTAGAATTCTTAAGGCAGAAGGTATTCTTCCTGACATACATCCTTATTTTGTATTCCCAAAGTTTCTCACAGTGCTTAAATAGAAAAAAAATAGCTAATAAAAATACAGTTGCTGATTGCTGACTAGAATATCTTATTAAGAAGACATGTTGAGCATCATTATATATTTCCCTGCTCAGAGAAAGTCTTTTATAAACATACATATTAAAAGTTTGACCATGATCAAAAGAAGTGAATAATTTATATCAATTCCAGTTACTTTTGTGCAAATAACTTTAAAAATATTGAAATACAGTTCCAAACATAATAATAGAAAGCAAGGGAAGGTGGAAATAAGAAAACAATGTGGGGGAGAACTGAAAGATAAAAATAACAAATGTAAAATGAGATAGAGTTATATAAAAAGGAAATATTTCTGTAGGTCAGATAATTAAGATATTCCACTTCCAGAGTGATTTCAAAATATCACTATATCATCAATAAAGTTTTACATAATGATTTTAGACCTATTGGTCAGGATAGAATTCCAGAGCACATGAGAATCAAGTTTTACTGGCTCAGGATGACTACAGATGCCAACAGGAAGTGTGAGATTTCTGCTCTTTATGTGCAAAGAAAAGTGCTATCAATTGATGTTTTCAATTCCACGAACTTAAATTCTAAGTCACTGGAAAATATCTACATTTACTTCCTCCCTTTGGAAAGAGGTGGAAAGCACTCAAGCTATATCTTGGTCATGACTAATTAATTCATAAAATATAAATAAGTATACCCACCAAGAACAATTAAACTTCCCTGGTTGCTAAAGTATCATTGGAAAAAATATTTCTTGTGCATGGATTTTTTGGCAGCAGCCATATCAAAAGTAGACATGTTGAAAGTGCAACATACAAAGGGATTTTGAATATTGAGGCTTTTATGTTTGATGCCTTGCCTAGCATCAAGGATTCTAAAATAACATGTGCAAGGGAATAGGCAATCTGAATGCTTCAGATGTACACAGATTAATATACTAGGAACTATTAAATAAGAATAAAAATCTCATTGGAGCCATCATATGGCTTTTAAAAGTAATCATATGTAAATACATCAGGATTGAAGCTACTTGCTTTTTACCCTATCCACTGATGTTTGATCATGAACCACAACTCCCTATTTACTTGCTTTTTGGAATCTCCAAAGATGGAGATTCTACAGACAATAGTTCAGCCAGTTCAGAAATAAATTGTAGGTGACTCATTTCCTACCTATAATCTCAGTTGAGAAGAACCTGAAGGGAATGAATCAGAGTATGATATTCAAATTCAGTGTTAATATTTTCAAATAAAGTAATTGTGTTTTGCTGAGACTTCCTGGTGTTTCTATGGAATACATCATTTGGAAGCTAGTCCATGCCTAGTTGTAGAGAGATAAGGCTAATGTCAATTTTTCTTAACTGGCCAAAGGAAGAATTTATAACAAAACAAGACATAGAATACATTATGATATATAAAATAGATAGCTTTGATTATTTTAAAAATGTTAAAAGTTTTTTCAGAAACAAAACAAATGCATTCAAGACTAGAAGGAAAAATTAAAAAACTCATAAAAATTTATAACAAGTATTTTTGACAAGTGCCTCATTTCTCAAATATACAGGGAATTGAATAAAAGTCATTCCTCAACTGATAAATGCTCAAAGATTATGAACAGATATTTCTCAGATGAAGAAATTAAATTAATTCATATGAAAAATGCTCTAAATGACTATAAGAGGGATGTAAATTAAAGCAACTATGAGGTACAACCTCATGTCTATCAGAATGAGTAATATGACCATAAAGGAGAAGGATAAATGTTGAATAGGGATTGGGAAAATTAGTACACTAATACACTTTCATAGAACTGTGAATTTATATTTTTATATAATATATAATTATAAAATATAATTTATATTCAAAATATCATTTTGAAAAGAATTTGGAACCATTCCTTAAAATCCATAAAAATGT